>NC_048316.1:21186145-21239699 GCF_013100865.1 Trachemys scripta elegans | reverse complement strand
CCCAGGACCCTCCTTGCTCCCTGTCCCCTGACTGCCCTGACCCCTATCCACCCCCGCCCCCTGAGAGACCCCAGGACTCCAATGCCCCATCCAAACCCCCCTGCTCCCTGACTGCCCCCTCCAGAGACCCCCCGCCCCTAACCACCACCACCCCCCGGGATCCCACCCCCTATCCAACCCACCCTGTCCCCTGACTGCCCCCACCCCTTATCCAACCCCCTGGCCCCGGACTCCTTACCATGAGATGAGGCTCCTAGCCTCCCCGCGGAGCCAAACACTGCCCCACGGGAGCATGCAGCCCGGCCCCCAGAGCACTGCGTGCGTGGCGGCATGGCTCATGGGGAGCGTGTCTGACTCCCTGCAGAGCCCCGGCCCCCAGAGCGCTGTGCGCAATGGCACAGCTTCAGGGGAGGGGGGAGCATGTCTGCCTCACCACAGAGCCAAACGCTGCCCCGCGGGAGTGCGCAGCCCCAGCCCCCAGAGCAGCAGCATGCAGGGCCGGTGCTACTATTAAGGCAAACTAGGCAGTTGCCAAGGGAGCCAAGATTTGGGGGCACCAAAAAGCGGTGCCCCCAATTTTTTTTACACCGTTCCTGGGCTGGGCTGCCAGCGGCGCGCTGACACATGCGGCTCAGACTCCCTCTCCATGCAATTATTGTCATTGCCGGTGGGGGGGGAGAGGCGCCTCAGGGCGGGGGGGAGCTGCCGCGGGGGGGGCGCCTCAGGGCGGGGAGCTGCCGCAGGGCTGGGGGGGGCGCAAGGCGGAAGTTTCGCCTAGGGCGCGAAACTTCCTTGCACCGGCCCTGGCGGCATGGCTCCAGGGGAGGGGGGAAGGCGGGGGAGGGGCTGGCAGCTTGCTGTGCTTGGCCAGGCACTCTGGCCCAGGAGCGCGGACCCTGCGGCTTGCTGCGCTGGGGAGAGGAGTCATTTGCCCACCCCTGCATTAGGGTGTGCCTGGGCACACCTGGCACACCCCATGTGCATGCCTATGCTGCAGAGCCGTGTCCCTGCAGGCCCCACCCGCGCTGTCAGATGAGGGCAGGTGCAATCCTTTCCGTTTCATGCACATCAGCGGGCAGCCACGTGCTCCTGGCAAGTTGCCATTGCTCCTCTCGGTTGGTTGGCAAAGGCTGGGCTGCCACTGCAGGGAGAGGAGAGAGCCTAGCGTAGCATATGAGCCGTGACCTCTGGATTTGCCCAGCTGGGGGTCCAGGGGAATGAACTGCTGAGCAGTGAGGGGAGCCAGCCCCCGGACCCTGGGGTATCTGCAAGCTCCGCTGGCTGTGCTGGCTGTGAACTGGGGAGCTCTGCCCCGTCACCTCCAGCAAGGAAAATGTGGGGAAATGGTGCTTTGTGGAGAAGGTTTCTCAGCTCCTGAGCTGGGTGGATGAGACCCAGGCTAGAGCGCCTATGAACTAGGCAGAGCAGGCCTTGAACCTGGCTCTCCCATAGCCCATGTGAGCCCCAACCCACTGGTCGGCTAGCGTGGGGCTGCTCTCACCATGGAAATCTTGAAAATGTTCAAGGTTTCCTGCCCGACTCCGGGTCTCACCTGCTTCCACCTGTGAGCCGACATGAGGAGACTGACTGGCGTGAGCTGGGAAGCCAAGGCAGCTGGGAGCTTTCATGGGGCGAGATGAGCCCATCTCCTCCACAGGTTTGACCTTGACCTGCTCTCACCTGTGAAAGCCACATGCTGCTGCGGTGTCACTGGTTAGTTAACTCGTGTTAGGAACGCACCTTTGTTCCTAGTGAAGACAAGGTCCCAGACAGGAGGGACCAAAACCCTGCTCCCCGCGCTCTGGGGGAGTCGAAATCCAGATCTGAAGTGGGCAGTTTGGGCCCATTTCTAGTGTCCCCTCCGCACAAGTGGTACCGTTCTGTGGCCCACGCCCCAGTGCGCGAGGTGCTAGGTGACAGCCCCAAAGATCTCACCAAGTGCAAGGTGCAATGACAGGTGGAGACAGACTGACAGCGGGGAGAGCCCACGGAACAAGGGGACAGTCCTGGGCAGCCGGACAGTGGTGGTGTCAGCACACCCACAGCCGTCCCCCGTCTGCAGGCAGCGCTAGGGAGCAATTTGAAGAGGACAAGGCAGTAGCTTTGTGGGGGGTTGTGGGAGCTCCACCCCAGTGGGCGGGGTCACCTGGGAGGAAGAATAAGGGTCTTGTTTGCAAATGTAACAAGCGGGCAGCAGAGCCCAGCACGAGGGGCTATTGGAGTGCGTGGCCGGCTTGGCAGCGGGTGAGAGATGAGAGGCAGGGTGGGGACTGACTGCAAAGGGCCTGGAAAGCGGGTTACCAAGCTCGGCTGCATCACCTACGTGCTGGGGAGGAGTCACCCCAGGGCTGGGCTCCCTGCTGATGACTCACGGGCCAGCAGCATTCCCATCACCCCCAGGGAGCGGCGGGAGGGTGAGGGCTGGGCGTCCTGGGTGCAGGTGCTCAGCTCCAGTCCAGCTCAGGCTGGCTAAGGGGAAGGTGCTGCCTTCCATCTTGGGAGGTCAGCGTCCCACCCGCTCAGTCCCAGCTGCCGGGACAGGAGGTGACTGTCTCAGCCCCAGTACCCTGAGAGACACATCCAGCAGCATCCTGCTTCTTCCAGCTCCTCGCCTGCTTTTGCAGCCAGAAGCCCTGGCTGGGCTCAGGCTGGGGATAACGGGGCAGCCGCGTCCTGCCCTACCAGCCTCCCATCTCATGGCTGGGGATGGGGAGGCTGCAGCCGGCTCATTACAGGCGCTGAGAGGCTCCAGAGCCATCCGGACCAGCCTGTGAGGACTGGGGAGGTTAACAGGAGAGAGGAATGCTTCGCTGAGACTAGGAGAGTGTTTTCTGGGGTCAGAACAGCCTCTTGTTTTCTCTCTGCCTTATCTTCTCTTTCCTGTCTAAGCAGGATTTTCCAGGGCTGGCCCGGGGCAGAGGAGCGGGCAGGGCAGCGAGGTGAATGAACACACACAGACAGCCCGACACAAACACACTCACAGTGCCAGTGTTTGCAGGGGGGGGCGGGCTTCTGGGCCTCATTGTGCAGCTGGAAGCTGCATGCCCCACCGCTCCCTGCCCGGTGTGTAAACCAGGGCTCTGTCAGGCGGGCGCCTGTCTTACCCGTGCAGTCGTGTGCGTGCCACGCGTGCACAAAGGCGTGCGTGCCATCTGAGGCTGTTCGATTGATTTTGCTGGAACATAAGCACACTGGCTTGGCATCTACAACAGAGAGGCGAATGCTTATCTGATTCTTCTGTTTGAAGGCTGCATTCTTCTGCAGATCTCAGAGCTCGGTACAAACCTGCCCTGGCCCTGCGCCAGGTGCTAGCGAAGGGTCAGGAACCCCATAAAATCCACGCTACGCCCAGGTTAGTTTTGCTCCTGACTTTCCACCAACTTTAATTTTTGCACTTGCTGGAAATGAAAACAAAACCAAGCCCACAGAAGAAACAAACACACCCACCCCTGCAGCCCCATGGAGCAAAGGCTTTGGGTGCCCAGGTGACCCTGGGCCCCTTGGCTCTGCACAGCCCGTCCAAAACAGGTGCTTAACGTCTAGAACTCAAAAGCTGGGCACCCAGAAATGCTGAGTTCGGACCCCGTGGCAGGAGCCCCTCTCCATCAGTTGCTGTCTGTAGATGCTGAAATAACCCCCAGTGCCTGAGCCTCACCTTTATTGTCGTTCCTTTCTTACGAACTGATCAGCCAGGTGCCAGGTGCCAGTTTAGCCTATGCTAGCCGGTGTGGCTCCTTGTCCCCATCTAGTGGCTCCAACATGCACAGACATCTACGAGTCTGCTGCCAACTTCCGAGCTGCTCCTTTAGCTCCAGCAGCGGCGGTTTGTGACTTGAGATCCAGAGGTCTGGTGTTCAGTCCTCACAGGCAACCTGACCAAGGCACCATCCCATCTGGCAGGGTGAGTGTCAGACACTCACCATCCCAGAGCGCCTCCTTATGGCAAGACCTCATATTGACGTCCTCAGCCTCACCCTCCTGCTGTGTGGTGACACTGACCAGCCCAGCCCTTCTGGGGCAATGGCCCAGCGCCAAGGACTAAAACGCTTCCCCCCTTCCCAAGTTCAATCCCCTCTCCTGGGCTCTGCTGCATTGCTCCTCCCTCGGTCACAGAGCTTTCTTCCAGGAGGCCCAGCTTCTCTCAAGCCGCTGATCCTCAGGGCATCTTCCCTGGAGGCTCTTCTCCTAGGTTTGCTTTAGGGGCCTCCTTCTCCCCAGCTGCCCTCTCCCTGCTTCAGGGACAGTCCCAAAGGACAAGCTCCTTCCGGCAGGCCCATCTCATTCCTTCCCAAAGGAAGGACCCTTCCAAGTAGGCTTTCCTCCCATTGCCCTGCAGTCCTTCCTCCATAGGGACCTCCCAGCCAGTGCTGATCCTCCATTACCTGGTTCCCTGCATGGGCCCCAGAATGGGCTAACTGGGCTGTCCAGCTCCCCTGAACCCTGGCATTGCCAGTGTGGGACTTACACTGACACACTGGGCGTTTCCATGGCCTCTGCTACAAATGTCTGTGGTTGGGCTTAAGTGGAAGGTGGAAACTGACGATTCCTGACGTTGACCGACCAGTCCTGAATCCTTCCAAGGACATGTGATGCTCTGATTAAGCTTGGTGTGTCTCTGGCTCCAGTGGTTAGGCCCGGCAGTGGATAAAAGCCCACTACGTCTACCAGCTAACAGAGTTCCTCCTTTAGCACAAGCAGTAGACACCTGTGCTTTAGCACCAAGGGTCTCGGGGTCTATCCCAGGATGGGGTTCGTTAATCTGTCTATTGTAAGTAGACCTATTGAGACATCTAAATAAATGGGATGTAGGGAGACGGATTAAGCTTTCCCCAACAGGCCATGGGACTGGTGTGTGCAAGGAGCCCCTGGACCCCACACACTCAGGCCTGGGGTTCCCGTAGTAGGCGGCCAGGGCAGGCCCAGGCAGAGCGCTCCTACTGCAGTCAGGGCCGTGTCAGAGGAAGTGTCTGTGCGAGCGACAGGAATAGCCCTGATTGTTTGTTCCTCTGCAGCTCAGCGCGCTCCCCAAGGCCTCTCTTTCCGGAAGGGATTCAGATGGTGCTTGGCCTGGCCTTCCGCTGCCCACTGTATCATCAGCACCGCTGAGAGCCCCCAGCCCACGCGGAGATAAGGGGAACAAACAGGGAAACAAACCACCAGCCGGCTGGGCAGGGGGCCCCTTCACCCAGCTGGGGGTTGGGGAGAGGCAGGGCCTGGCCATTTCCCTGTGCTGGGCGCAGCCTGCGTGGCCTTGAGCCCCAGTGCAGCAGTGGGGGTCTCGGCCGTCCTGGGGGGAGAGAACAGGATGGATCCATGCTCTATAGACATGCGCCTAGCATGGGGCCTGGTCTGCATCGCACTGCATGGCCGGAGAGCAAGGCAGCTCGCGGGGAAAGGGACCCCTGTTCCCAGTGGGGCAGAGCGGCTCTGCACCGCTTGCTGTAGCTGCTGGGTGCAGGAGCCTTTGGCACCCTTTTCTGTGGGGTGTTTTTGCTGCCCTCCAAAGGGGGTGAGGCGGGGTCACGGCCCTGCTCCAGTGGAGCTGGCTGGATGCAGAGGGGGAGCAGCCCCCCCCAAGGAATAGAGCATGGGGCTTCCTTCCCCTGCAGTTTCCTGAGGCTGATGGGTGCCTCAAGATTTATCCCCATGGGATGCCACCCCCAGCACAGGCCTGTACCTCTGCAGCCCCTCGAGACAGGGCTGGACAATCTCCCAACACCTCCAGCTCCCCTTGGCCAGGAGCCGGGGGGCAGATCTCCCTAGCTCAGGCTCCCTGAGATGGGCCTTGTGTGGATTGGGGGCCTCTCCAGGGCCGGTGCAAGGAAGTTTCGTGCCCTAGGCGAAACTTCCACCTTGCGCCCCCCCCGCCTCCCTCAGCCCTGTGGCAGCTCCCCCTCCCCCGCCCTGCCCTGAGCCGCCCTCCCCGCGGCAGCTCCCGCCCTGGGGAGCTGTGCGGCAGCTCCCCACCCCAGCTCACCTGTGCTCCGCCTTCTCCCCGAGCACGCCGGCCCCCACTCTAATTCTCCTCCCAGGCTTGCGGCGCCGCCTGGGCGGCGGGAAAAGTGGAGCAGCGACGGCGTGCTCAGGGAGGAACGCTGTAAAAAAAAAAATTGGGGGCACCGCTTTTTGGCACCCCCAAATCTTGGCACCCTAGGCAACCACCTAGTTCGCCTTAATGGTAGCACCAGCCTTGGGCCTCTCCAGGGCCCCGGAGCAGAGCTGGGAATGGGCACCACACACACAGCTCTGCCAGTGCCCCTTGATCCTGACCAACAGCCTCTCTGTACCCCAGTGCCCTGCGTAGGTCCTCCCCTCACACACACCTCACCTGGCACTCCCCCATTAACCCTCGCATTGCTGGAGCACTGCCGAATCCCTCCCAGGGGGCAAGGGCTAGCTGCTCCTCCCGGCACTGTGAGCAAAGCATGGACCCTGCTCCAATTAGGGGACCTGAGCCCAGTAGCTGTTGAGTCATTACTGGTTGTTTATGTCTCTCCGGGCAGGCCTATGGGCTCCACTGGGATCAGGCTGCTGGTGCCAGGCGCTGCACGTGTACCGGCTGCTTCAGAGCTCTCTGATCGGAATGACGGGCCCAGGAATCAAACAGCTCTCAGACTCTGGAGCCATGTCACAGTCCCAGCCCAGCAATGGGGGCCTGTGCGACGAAACCAACCGCTGCATGGACCCAGGGGCTTCCACCCTCCTCGTTACCCCATCGATTCCTCACTTTGCCTGCTGGCTATTCACCCACTTGTCGCTTTGCTCCGAGGTCCCATCCCGAGCTGTGTAACACAGGGCAGAACATGTGCTGCTCGGGGTGGGGGACCAGGGATGAGGCCAAGGGGCAGAGTTGGGACGGGGGAGATATTGATGGAAGGGTAGCAAAACGCAGCAGAGAGTTGGACTCCCCTATGGGAGAGGGAAGGGGGCTTCAGACTGGAAGTCTCTGCTCTGGGTCCCCAGCTGGCACAGACCTGCCCCATGGCCCCTGCCCTCCCAGCCCGTGGGGCACAGAGCAGGAAATGGGGCTGAAGGAAACGCTTGGCAAGAACCTGGGCAAATACATTCATCGCCCAGTGTCTGGGATGGGGGTGACCAGGTGCACATAGATGGGGGAGCTGCAGTGGGGACAGAAGTGGGGGCAGGTGTGGAGGATGCTGGAATATGGGCAACAGGGAAGGGAGTGGAGAAGCTTCAGTCAGCAGAATCAAGGGAGCATCGGGACTCAGCATCCTCGCGGCTTGTCTACTTCCAGCCTGGGGCCCTCCCAGCATAGCCCCTGCCCGGCCGAGCCTGCGGACAGACAGACTGAGGCTGCCCCAGCCACAGACAGGCGGATCTTCACCCTGAATAACCAAGAGGAGCCCTGGCCCCCAAAGCCTGTTGGCCTAGACCTCGACCCTGCACCATGCACTGGACAGACATGGTGCCAGGCGTAGCCACTGTTTGATGTCCTGTGGGTGCATGGGCATCCCCTGGACACTGTCCCTGGAAGGCACATCTTGCAGCTCACTGGGCCGCTACAGCTAGCCACGGCCTGGCTCCCGCCCCTGCCAGGGGCTGCTTCATGCACAAGCTGAGCGTATGACAGGGCCCCTTAGCTCTCTCAGTCAAACCGTCCCCATGAGGCGACCCTGCTCCCTGCTGCCCAGGCGAGCTGGGGAATAACTTGGGATGGCTTCAAAGCACCCCTCGTAGCCCCATCACCTCCAGCTGCTGCCAGGGCTAGTCCACTGGGAGGAGATTGGCGCATACCCTCAGCATTGGCTCCATCTGCCCTCCAGCTCCAGCCAGCCCACTCTCCGCTCCTCCACACCCCTCACGTGGACGGAGTTTCCCCGGCCGAGAGCTGGAGCCGTGGAGTGCAGAGCCAGGCCCAGGGAGCGCAGCTCTGGCTGGTATTTCACACCCCATTTTGCCAGGGGCTCAGGAGAGGGTGTGACGGGGCTACAAGCTCCCCCTTACCCGGTGAATTCAGTGGGGCTGCCCAGGTGGAATGAGCCCCTGACTCTGCGGCTCTCTGCAGGGCAGGGGGAGGGAGAGCAGCACATTATTTATGCCTGCCAAGATCCCAGCTATTTCAGTGGTTTCCTTATTTGCATTCCTCCCAAAAGGCGAGCGAAGGCAGTTGTACAGCGTGAGTGTGAGCGAGCCAGCGCTTGTACCACGGGGGCGCGATTGTGATTCCACACTCCTGTGTGTGGGATGCTACACTCCCGATGAGTGGGGGTTATAAAGCCTGGAATGTGCGTGTGTGAGGGGGGGATTCACCAAGCAACTACAGCCCACGCCAGTCTCACGGAGAGTGCTCTGCGGATTTGGATCCAGCTGTTTGCTCTCACTAGTTTCCCGCTCGACTCAGTTTAACAGTTGCTCAACCCCCCTTATCTGCACTGCAAACAAAGCAGGCGCCAGAGATGGCTGATGCAGGAGCTGCTGCCGTCCCTTTCCTGTTGCCGTCTGGTCCCATGCAGCAGCCGAGGAACAGGCCTGAGGCATTGCTGGGATGCGTCGACTCAGGAAGATTAAACACTGATCCACCGTCCAGTGGCATGCCATGGTGCCGAGGCTCCAAGCCCAGGGCTGGGCCGAGCAGGATGCAGAACCAGGCGGCGGGGACATCAGCCCAGGTTGCTGTCCATTTTGTCTGCATTTGCTGCAGCTTGGCCCTGCTAAGCAGGGCTCCTGGGGGCTGGGGGAGATGCACTGAGAGCCTAGACAGAGCATGGGAGTGGGCCCCACTGGGTGAACAGGGGGCTTGGTCCATCGCTCAGTGGGATGGGCTGGTTCTCTTCTTGCCGCCCCTTAGCAGGCCAGGCCTGGGCCTGGTGGAGATCTGATATTGCAGCCAGCCTTCCCCATCCATCACTGGCACAGGACCCTGTCCCCATCCACTGGGTCACTTCCCGCAGCTCTGTCCATTCTCTGTCCCTGCTTCCCACTGGTCTCCAAGCCCGCACTCAGGGACCACGAGCACGTTCTGCCCCAAGGCCCCTTGAATCCATGAGGAGCTGGAGACACAACTATGGGCAGGGCCATCCCCTGCCTTTCACCGCGCGGATGTGTGGAGAACTCACCCCCACTCATGCAGACTCTGCCGTGGTATCCCCTTGGCCTCCATCTTGCCATGATGCCAGCAGGAGGCACCCACCTTTCACGCCAGACTCAGCGGCGTACTGTGCCCTGATGGCAGTCGGGATATGGGGAGGGGGCCTCCCAGACATGCTGGGCGGGGGGGTCAAGTCTGTTTCAGACCCATCCAGCATCCCCCCCTCAGCCAGGCTTTCTCACAGCACAGGGGGAAGGAGGCATAGGGCAGAGCAGGGAGTCACCGCGGGTGCCCCAGCTGGCCTTGCGACAGACTGACAGTGGAATTCAGAGCGATGTTATTGTATTGGGCTTCCTGCCTTGGGGGCAGGGCATTAAAAGGGTGTTACTGGGGCAGTGCATGTAACTCCTCTGGTGGGGGATGCTAATGGAATTCCTCGGCTGGCTCACCCTGGGTTCTCCAGGGACAAACAGACAGAGAGGAATTGGCTGCAGAGCCTGGGTTTGCACAGCAAATGGCCAGGACTCAAGGTCCATGCAGGGCCCACGTCCTTAGGGAGGGTTGGAAGGACTGGGCCTACCGGGTGCTTGCTCTGAGCTGAAGCTGTGATGAACCGAACCACAAGGGAACCCCTTGGGTGGGGTAGGGAAGGGCTGCTCCGGCCAGCGCCCATGTTGGGACAGGAGTGGGGTCTCTAGTGAGTTTATTCGCACGCAGGTGGCTTCTTTTGTTTGGCATGTTTTCTCAGCAATGCTTTTACCTTAAGAATCCAACAGGCTGGCCTAGAACGAGCTGGGGTAGCTGGGACTGGGGCAGTCACTGCTAGAGGAAGCCATCAGCAGGTGTGCATGGTCTGCTGGGGCTAACGCCGTCTAGTCAGGGGACTGTGCCACCTGGACATACCCCAGGGAGCGAGACGCTGGTCTCCACCCAAGAAAGGCAGTGGCTGGGGAGCTGGAAGCCCGCTATTGGGCCGCTGAGGGGAAAGGCGGGTGCCGTTGCCTTGATCTGCGATAGTCCTGTCCCTCAGAAGGGGGCCGGTCTCTTTACACGAGTCCTGGTCCCCATACCCAGCTCCCTGGCATGGCTAGGGCACCCTCGCCCCGGACAGCCACCGCTCCAGGGCCAGCCAGCCCGCCTGGATGCTGAGGGGTGGGCCAGGCATGTCACCTAAAGCCCATGTCTTTCTGATGCCAGGCTAGAGCCGCCACCGTGTGTTCAGAGCAGCTAAGCAGGGCCAGGGCATCAGCTGAGCCAGCTGCAGGTGGAGGCGGGGCTAAAGGAGGAGGTGTGGGGGGAGCGGCCTTTGTCTGACTCCTGGAGAACAGCCAGAGAGAGTCCTGAGCCGTGGCTGGGGCAGACACCCTGAGCCGCTGCCAGCGAATGGGGCTGGCCACGCAAGGGGTGACTGAGACTCGCCTGCGAGGACCCTGCATGCCAGGCAGCACGAGGTGCCCCACTGGTGCTCACCCATGTCCATCTCCCGAGCACCGCCCAATCCACACGGCATCTCCCCTCGCTACCCCGATGTCCCCATTGGACAGCTGGGGACGAGAGAGGCTGAGCAACTTGCCCCAGGTCACACAGGGGGCTGGGGCCCAGCAAGGGATCAAAGGCTGCGCTCTCGAGTCCCAGGCGAGGCCCTAACCATTCACCCATCCTGCCTTCCTCTCAGAACGGGCCTGATTCCAATCTCACACCGGTTTGGTAGCTGGCAGCGCAGGAGTCGCTGTGAGATCCAAGCCGAGCCCAAGCAGATGCACAAGGGACAGGGCCGGTGCTACCATTAAGGCGAACTAGGCGGTTGCCTAGGGTGCCAAGATTTGGGGGCGCCAAAAAGCGGTGCCCCCAATCGTTTTTTTACAGCATTCCTCCCCGAGCACACCATCGCTGCTCCACTTCTCCCGCCTCCCAGGCTTGCGGCGCCAATCAGCTGTTTGGCACCGCAAGCCTAGGAGGAGAATTAGAGCGGGGGCGGCGTGCTCAGGGAGGAGGCGGAGCAGAGGTGAGCTGGGGTGGGGAGCTGCCGCACGGCTCCCCGGGGGGGAGCTGCTGCGGGGGGGGGGGGGCGAGGTGCTGCCGAGGACCGGGGGGGGGGGGCGCAAGGTGGAAGTTGACAAGGGAGCAGAGCGAAGCGGGGTCTGCTCATGTTAAAAATCACCCTCGGTCTGAGTGCTGTTCCATGCAGCCCCGGGGTGCAAGGTGTGAGCTGACGGCATCGTGGGCAGAGCTGATGCACTGACTGCCCCCTGCTGGCTGTGTGGCACCGTGTGGCACCCAGGGCCAGGAAGGCCCCACAACACAGCAGCTGGAAAGGACGTGGCTGTAGCCAGTCTCCCTGGATGGGGGCGGTGGAAGCTGGTTGTGCCCATGGGGGCTGAGCTGCATGTCCCCGTGGAGTGAGCAGCAGCTGCCAGGCCATTCATGCTGCACCAAGCCCCGTCTGTGGGCCTCAGGAGCAGGGCCGGCTTTAGGCCAATTCCACCAATTCCCCCCGAATCGGGCCCCGCGTCTAAGAGGGCCCCGCGCCCAGCGGCAGGGCTGCCGGGGTGGGGGCAAGTGGCCGAGAATCCCTTCCCTGGCTAGAGGCTCCTTTTTAATTTTTACTCACCCGGCAGCGCTCCGGGTCTTCGGCAGCACTTCGGCGGCGGGTCCTTCTCTCACTCCAGGTCTTTGGCAACACTTCGGCAGCAGGTCCTTCAGTGCCACCAAAGACCTGGAGTGAGTGAAGGACCCACTGCCGAAGACTAGGAGTGTCGCCTGGTGAGTACAAGCCCCACGTGTTTTTTTACGTGTTTTTTTTTTTTTTTTTAGTCATCCCTGCCGGGGCCCCATCGAAATTGTTCGAATTGGGCCCCGCACTTCCTAAAGCCGGCCCTGCTCAGGAGTTCCACTGCGGGGCACCTGTCTCTGGGTGCAGCGGCTGGTGCCATGGCACCAGTGAGAAGAGAGCACTTGTGTGCGTAGGGTGCCCTCCAGGGGCCAGAAGAAGAGTACAGCCGGAACCTCTCTCTGCGGACAGGCAGTGTGCTGGGCAGGTCCCTCCAGCTCTGGGCTCCAGCCCGCTCCAGGAGAGCTGCAGGGGCCAGGTCACTAACAACAGGCTCCAGGACCTTCAGGTCAAGCTGCTAGAGCAGCCCCCTGTCCCATCACATCATCCGGCCCCCGTCGGTCTCCCCCCACCGGCTGCCAGCTCCTCGCATTGGCAGCGCTGCCTTCGGCACAGACTGGCACACGGGGCCACTGATTTGGGGTGACTCCATTTTAGGATGCAACTGGAGACAACTTGGGCTGGATTCCCAGCACCACTGAGCATCCCCTAAAGCTGCAGGATTCAGCACCGCACAGGCAGGCCCCAGTGTCCCCATCTGAGGCACCTGAGCTGAGTGGCCAGGTGTGCGTTCAGAGCCCTGCCCCTTCCTCTCCTACAGGCCGGCTGCCTAGCCACGGATGGGGATCAGCTCTTACTGCAGGGGAAATCAATCACAGGCTCCCCCAAGGCCATATAAACAAGGCTGGGCACCAGCCCCCAGCCAGGTAAACAAAGCGTCCTTGGGCCTCTCTGCGATAAGCCAGGATGTTCTGACACCTGCTCCAAGGCCTGCTGATAAAGGGGCCATTAAGGGCCCAGACGGGCTCTGCCAGGTGACTCTGGCCATGATGCTGAGGCTGCTGATGGCCATTCAGCCGGCAGCTGGTGGTAGATAACAGGGTCCCTTTCCCTTCCCTTGCCAGTGCCTGGAGCACTCCCGTGGGCAGGTCTCTGTGCCCCCTGGACACCTCGAGATCCCCTGCAGAGGACCAGTGACTCCTGGTGGTCCTGCTCTCACTCATGCTGCTCTCACCCCACTCCTCAAGGGAGTGGCTTCCCCTGGTGCAGTGAAGAGAGGAGCCGGCCCAGTGCCCATCCTGCTGGCTGGAGCAGGCTCTGCCTTCAGCAGAGACTCTGCCCTAGGATGACCAGATGTCCGGTTTTCTACCAGAACACCCGGTCAAAAAGGGATCCTGGCGGCTCCGGTCAGCACCGCTGTCTGGGCCGTTGACTGTCCAGTTGGTGGCCCAGCGCAGCGAGGCTAAGGCAGGCTCCCTGCTAGCCTCTGCACTGCGCAGCTCCCAGGAAGCAGCCAGCATGTCCCCCCTCTGGCTCCTACACATAGGAACAGCTAGGGGTCCCCTGCATGCTGCCCCCGCCCCAAGTGCCACCCCCGCAGCTCCCATTGGCTGGGAACCTCAGCCAATGGGAACTGTAGGGGCGGTGCCTGCGGATGGGGCAGCACGCAGAGCCTCCTGGTCGTGCCTCTGCGTAGGAACCAGAGACAGGGACATACCACTGTTTCTGTGAGCTGCTTGAGGTAAGCGCCGCCTGGAACCTGCAACCCTGAGCCCCCCACCCCTTGCCCCAGCCCTGATCCCCTCCCGCCCTCCGAACCCCTCAGTCCCAGTCCAGAGCATCCTCCTACACCCCAAACTCCTCATCCCTGGCCCCACCCCAGAGCCTGCACCCCCAGCCAGAGCCCTCACACACCCCCGCCCTCCAATCCGCTGCCCCAGCCCGGTGAAAATGAGCGAGTGAGTGAGGGTGGGGAGAGCGAGCAACAGGGGGAGGAGGGATGGAGTGAATGGGGGCGGGGCCTCAGAGAAGGGGTATGGCATGGACCCCTGCTACATCACTGGCTGGGGGCACCAGTGCAGGACATTACTGAGAACCTGCCCCGGGAGCTGAGGGCTGATGCAGGGAGCGGGGGAAGAGCTCTCCTCTGGGAGACAGCAGGGGCAGCTACAAGAGGCTATGAGGGTGAGTTGACTGACATCTGCACCAGCAGCTACTCCCCCCAGCACTGTCTTATCCTCGCCAGTGCGCAGGGCCCTGCCGCTGCAATTAGCGGGAGTGGTGAGAGCTGGGACTAGAGGCTGGGTCTGTTCTTTGTGTCACTGGGTCATCACTAGTGACACAAAGGCACTGGTACCTCTGGGCCAAACCAGACCCTCGCTGTTGTAACCAGCACAGCCCTGCTGCAGCCAGTGGAGCTAGGTTGGCTGACACCAGCTGGCCCCATGGTGACTGGCAGGCTGGTGCTGGGGACTCATCTTTTCTGCCCTCCAGCAACCCCCCCACTCCTCCTGCGCTGCTGCAGAGGCTGACTTGGCAGCCGAGGGATCCCCAGCCAGGTGCTGAGTTCTCCAGCTGGCACAGCTGCAGGGAGGCAGTGTCCTGAGTCTGTGGTGGTGTAGACAGGACCAGGGTCGGCGGAGGACCACATGGTGTCCCACCCTCCCTTTGTTAAACTTTTGAATACCTTATATTTTATTATATTTGTAGCCCATTTCACGACTTTGATGCACAATTTGCATGGAGGGGTCATCCCTGTTGTATAAGATGATAAATTTGCACGCTAGGATCTGTACATCTCTAGTTAGTCATGCCATATGTGAGCAAATAAAAAAATCATTTCTTCTAAGCTTATAGAAACTTTTAAATTTTAAGAATAAGTGAAATGTACTGACATCAAGAAATTGAACTGTGCATCGACATTGGGTGGACCAGCATTAAATAGTGTTACAGTAATGACTGCCTGAGTCCTTTAGATCAACAGGTCGCTTTTGCCCTCACGAACTGAAGCACAGACTGACCAATGGCATTTTCAAGCAATAAACTAGCCAGCAATGTCAGTCTCTTGTCGGTCATTGTTGATCAAAGATGTTTTAATGAGCCTGAGCTTCGAAAAGCTGGGCTTACCATTTGTGGAATGGAGAGCACTTCCTGTGTGGCAAAATGTGACAGATGTAGTCCAATTTGGCATAGAGGTCTTTATCATTGATGTCCAAACATTCCCCATGTGTCAGCATCTGGGAAAGGGTCATACAATTGTTCAGGAGTATTTTCCTGTCCGCTGTCAACTTACTATGGTCATATAAACTCCCCCAGGTCTTTTTGTGCTGCTTCATTTGTCCAAACATTTCTCTGATGGACGCTTGAGCAGTTTCAGCGAGGAAGCAAAAAATCTCACCCTTGAATTATTCTTCTGAGCTTCCCAGCACCTCATCTCCGCCCTTCTAACCAAACTGTCTCTTCTTCTGATGAATACGAGTTTCCTTGAAGACAGACTCAACTCCTAAGTTTTCCACCATTTCTTTGGCAGCAGTGATGGCATCTTCAAATCCATTGTCTCTGTAGGCCACAATGTAATCAAGGCAGCTTCTCATCAAAGTAGTAGCGGTCGCGATGTCCATCGACTGAGTTTGTAATGCCTTGTGTACAATGTTTATTTGGAATAGGATATTGGGCCAAACCACAACTGAGATGAGAAATTTGAAGTCAGTGATCTGGTTTGCCAGGCTTTGCACCTCGTGTCGGATTCTGGCCTTGGCTTTACTTGACTATGCCAGTTCCATCCGGGCATCGTAAGCCACAGTCACTTGATGCCTCACTGGCCTTATGCTGTCAATGAGGCTTTCCCAGCGAGTGTCACTTAACGGCTTCATGTCAGATTTATAACGTTGTCTGTGAGGATCTTCCATCTAATAGCTGGTGCTGAAAACAGGACATACGTCCTTTGCAGTACTCAGAGAGAGATACTGAATCTAAAGAAGACGATGCTGCATCTGACACAACCAGGTTGAGGGAATAGGAGCCACAAGGCATGAAAAAAACTCTTGGATTCAACACAAGGATCCTTGCCTGATGCCACTGTCACTGCCCTTCATGTTCACACCGTTGTTGTAGCCTTGGCTGCAGCAGTCCTGAAGCTTTATTTTAGTCTCATTCAAAACGTTCATAAACAGTTCAGTTAGACCTTTTCCAGTAGAGTCGTCCACAGACTGGAAACAACGTGTTCCTTTACTTGGATACAGCCGTCCTTGTCATCAACAAATCTTACTGTAAACGACAGTAATGACAGACACTGTGACTAATGTCGGGAGTGCAGGCCATTATTATGGCGTAGAACTTCACTTTGCTGAGCCACATCAATACGTTATCAAGCACCTTCCTTGCCATAAGCAATGGTCCATAACTTCTTTACGAACTACTCGACGTAGGTGTTCGGGCATGACATCATCGTATTTCCCAAGGCGCTCTACCAAACTGAAGAAATTACCGTTATGTTCCGTGAACAACTTATTTGACGAGCCCTGGTCCTCAAGGAATCCATTTTGAAGCACTTGGCGGAGAGGAAGGTGATCAGAAACAGTCAACATGGATTCACCAAGCACAAGTCATGCCTGACCAACCTGATTGCCTTCTATGTTGAGATAACTGGCTCTGTGGATATGGGAAAAGCAATGGATGTGATATACCTTGACTTTAGCAAAACTTTTGATACAGTCTCCCACAAGTATTCTTGCTAGCAAGTTTAAAAAGTATGGATTGGATGAATGGACTGTAAGGTGAATAGAAAGCTGGCTAGATTGTTGGGCTCAATGGATAGTGATCAACGGCTCAATGTTTAGTTGGCAGTTGGTATCAAGCGGAGTGCCCCAAGGGTCGGTCCTGGGGCCGGTTTTGTTCAACTTCTTTATTAATGATCTGGATGATGGGATGGATTACACCCTCAGCAAGTTCGCAGATGACACTAAGATGGGGGGAGAGGTAGATTATGCTGGCGGGTAGGGATAGGGTCCAGAGTGACCCTAGACAAATTGGAGGATTGGGCCAAAAGAAATCTGATGAGGTTCAACAAGGACAAGTGCAGAGTCCTGCACTTAGGACGGAAGAATCCCATGCACTGCTACAGGCTGGGGACTGACTGGCTAAGCAGCAGTTCTGCAGAAAAGGACCTGGGGATTACAGTGGACGAGAAGCTGGATATGAGTCAGCAGTGTGCCCTTGTTGCCAAGAAGGCCAATGGCATATTGGGAGCATTGCCAGCAGATCGAGGGAAGTGATTATTCCCCTTTATTCGACAATGGTGAGGCCACACCTGGAGTATTGCGCCCAGTACTAGTTCCCGCACTACAGAAGGGATGTGGACAAATTGGAGACAGTCCAGTGGAGGGCAATGAAAATGATCAGGGGGCTGGGGCCAGTGGTGTAGCCAGGTGGAAGGATCAGGAGGAGTAATAAAAAAAAAAGGCACCACCTGCTGCAGTGCTTTTACTGACGGGGCGGTGCTTTTACTCACCCGGCGGCATCCGGATCTTCGCCGGCATCTCGGTGGCGGGACCTTCACTCGCTCTGTGGGTCTTCAGCGGCATTTCAGCGGCGGGTCCTTCAGTGCCGCCGAAGACCCGGAGTGCTGCCGGGTGAGTAAAAAGGTGCCAAGAAATTGACAAGGCGCCACTTGTGCTCAGTGGGGGAGCGGCCGCTGTCCCGCTCTCTCCCAGCTACGCTACTGTCTGGGACCCATGACTTATGAGGAGAGGCTGAGGGAACTGGGATTGTTTAGTCTGCAGAAGAGAAGAATGAGGAGACATTTGATAGCTGCTTTCAACTACCTGAAAGGGGGTTCCAAAGAGGATGGAGCTCGGCTGTTCTCAGTGGTGGCAGATGACAAAACAAGGAGCAATGGTCTCAAGTTGCAGTGCGGGAGGTTTAGGTTAGATATTAGGAAAAAAAATTTCACTAGGAGGGTGGTGAAGCACTGGAATGGGTTCCCTAGGGAGATGGTGGAATCTCCTTCCTTAGAGGTTTTTAAGGTCAGGCTTGACGATGCCCTGGCTGGGATGATTTAGTTGGGAATTGGTCCTGCTTTGAGCAGGGGGTTGGACTAAATGACCTCCTGAGATCTCTTGCAACCCTGAGATTCTATGATTCTATGAAATGGTTCCATCGATCCCCTGATCCCTAGCACAGATCTTCACAGGGTGCTGAGAAATGCATCCTCTGCAGTGTTCCATGGAAAATGCAGTTATGAAGAGTCCTTGTCCCAGCTTGGGAGACTGTGAAATGCTGCATGGCCATAGGTTCATGATGCTCTTTTTTTTCAGGGGAAGTTGCTGCAAGTATCAGGGGTTTTCTCTGCCTTAATCTCTCCCACTAGACTCATGGAGTTCAAACTGCTCATGTTAACAAAGAGAAGGTTCAGGGATGACTTGATCCCAGTCTGTAAGTACCTACACAGGGAACAAATATTTAATAACGGGCTCTTCAATCTATGGGCGCTGGCTTCCTCTGGGTGTGGGGGGTGCTCAACCCCCCGCTCTGCCCCAGGCCCCATCTGCCCCCTTTCCCCAAGCCCCCACCCTGTCCCTCCTCTTCCCGCCCCGCTCCGCCCTGGGCCCTGCCCCCATCCACTCCACCCCCAGGGCCGGTGCAAGGATATTTTGCGCCCTAGGCGAAACTTCCACCTTGTCTCCTTCCTCCCCATCCCCTCCCCCCGGAGCATCGCTTATTATAAACTTTCAAAAATGACTACTGCATAATGTGGCATTGTTCATTAGAATGAATACAAGGGGGTCAGAGGAGATGATCACAATGATCCCTTCTGGCCCGGGGGAACCTACGAGCAAGGAGTAGGCTGAGAATGCCCCCAGCTCACAGGGTCTCTAAATGTTCCCAGGCTCTGAGTACTTCGCCCTCCAGGAGGGACCCTGGGGCAAGGAGGGCAGAGCCGGGCTCTCCCAGGGAGCAGGTGAGGATCTCCCTCAGGATCAGGGCCGGCTCCCCGCGTTGGCACAGTGCCACCGAGGGAGGGTCGGTGTATGGAAGCAGCACCTGTGCCAGTCCTTTCCCCTCCGTCGCGCTGCGGGGTTTAGTTTCACTTTCCCTCGCCCCAGGAGGCGGCTGTGTCCAGCCCCAGGTGAGGCACGTTGGAGGGCGAAGCTCACCTGAGCTCAGGACCGTGTCCTGCCTCCCCCAACGGCTCTGTCCCTTGGCCGCGCTGGTCGCCGCGCCCGGCTGGCTATCTCCTCACTCTGCCACAGGCTCCCACTGACTGTCCTGCGCGGCACCCCGCGCTGCCGGGGCAGGTTTATTATGGAGGCTTCGCTCCCTGCCCTGCCCTGCTCAGCTGACTCCCATGATGCCGGACACCGCTTTTTGGTGCCCCCAAACCTTGGCGCCCTAGGCGGCCGCCTAGTTCACCTAGTGATTACACCGGCCCTGCCCACCCCTTCCCACAAGTCCCCACCCCCGTCCTGCCTCTTCCTGCCCAGTTGCACCCCTGCCCCTGGATCACCCATGGAGTTGGCGCCTATGTTTCAGTTGAACAGACAAAGGTAGGAGATGCAATGGCTGGAAGTTGACATGAGACAAATTAAGACTGGCATTAAGGCATAATTTTTGTAACAATGAAGGTAATTAACCTTTGGAACAATTTACCAAGGGTCCCAGTGGATTCTCTATCACTGGCCATTCTTAGATCAAGACTGAGTGTTTTCGTAAAAGCTCTGCTCTAGTTCAAACACGGATTAATTCGGGGCAGGTCTCTGGCCTGTGTTATGCAGGAGATCAGACCAGATGACCACAGTGTTCACCTCTGGCCTTAGAATCTATGAAACTAGAGTCAGTTTTTGAGGGAGCTTTGCTCATAAAAACATAAGACCGGCCACAGTGGATCAGACCAGTGGTCCATCTAGCCCAGTATCCTGTCTTCCAACAGTGGCCAATGCCAGGTGCCCCAGAGGGAATGAACAGAACAGGTAATTATCAAGTGATCCATCCCCTGTTGCCCATTCCCAGTTTCTGGCAAACAGAGGCTAGGGACACCATCCCTGCCCATCCTGGCTAACAGCCATTGATGGACCTATCTCCATGAATTTATCTAGTTCTTTTTTGAACCCTGTTATAATATTGGCCTTCACAACATCCTCTGGCAAGGAGTTCCACAGATTGACTGTGTGTTGTGTGAAGAAATACTTCCTTTTGTTTGTTTTCAACCTGCTGCCTATTAATTTCATTTGGTGCCCCCTAGTTCTTGTGTTATGAGAAGGAGTAAATAACACTTCCTTATTGACTTTCTCCACACCAGTCATGATTTTATAGACCTCTATCATATCCCCCCTTAGTCATCTCTTTTCCAAGATGAAAAGTCCCAGTCTTATTAATCTCTCCTCAGACGGCAGCCATTTCATACCCCTAATCATTTTTGTTGCCCTTTTCTGAACCTTTTCCAATTCCAATAAATCTTTTTGAGATGGGGTGACCATATCTGCATGCAGTATTCAAGATATGGGCATACCATGGATTTATACAGAGGCAATATGATATTTTCTATCTTATTATCTATCCCTTTCTTAATGATTCCCAACATTCTGTTCATTTTTTTGACTGCCGCTGCACATTGAGTGGATGTTTTCAGAGAACTATTCACAATGACTCCAAGATCTCTTTCTTGAGAGGTAACAGCTAATTTAGACCCTATCATTTTATATGTATAGATGTGATTATGTTTTCCAATGTGCATTACTTTGCATTTATCAACATTGAATTTCATCTGCCATTTTGTTGCCCAGTCACCTAGTTTTGTGAGATCCTTTTGTGGCTCTTCACAGTCTGCCTGGGACTTAACTATCTTGAGTAGTTTTGTATCATCTGCAAATTTTGCCAACTCACTGTTTTCCCCCTTTTCCAGATCATTTATGAATATGTTGAATAGGACTGGGCCCAGTACAGACCCTGGGGGCCACCACTATTTACCTCTCTCCAGTCTGAAAACTGACCATTTATTTCTGCTCTTTGTTTCCTATCTTTTAATCAGTTACCGATCCATGAGACGGCCTTCCCGCTTATCCCATGACAGCTTACTTTGCTTAAGAGCCTTTGGTGAGGGACCTTGTCAAAGGCTTTCTGAAAATCCTTGGTATTTGACTGAGATTACTGAAAGGGGATTGTCTGCATGCTGTTTGGGCCCACTGCTCTTCTAGGACTGGCTGATGTGTAAATAAACAAGTTACACTAAGGGAAAACCCAGACTCTTCACTTATTTTCCTCCAACGAGAAAATGACTTGCAAGGTCCCAGGGTCTGCTACTGTTTGATGGGGGTGAGAGAATCTATACCCCATGCTGGAGCCAGTGGTTGCACTCACACCTCTCTGTCCTGCATGAGGCCTGCAGCTTAGAACCCTGTAACTTCACATTGAGGCAAGGGCATTCTGGAAAAATTGATGTGCTCCGGCCAGGCAAAGAGAAGAATTTTCTCTGCAGTTCTCTAAAGGAGAGGCCCAGAAGCTGTAATCCCCAATTAGAATTTTAAACCAGAGTCTCCTAAGTTTCCAGCCGTAACTTGCTCAGAAGAGCAGTGTCGTTAGAGCTGTAAAGCTGTAATTGCCTCTCAGGTAGGGCAGGGAGGCTGAAACAATGTGAATAGTGGGGTGCTGGGAGCCATTGAACCAAACTGTAAACCCTGGATAGGATGGAAACCACTTCAAGCCAGGGGATGCGGCAGTCCCCCTAGTTCCAGCGCCTATGAAGTAGGGCATTCCAAAGCATAATGCATTAATGAATCTTAGTGGCTTAGGACAGGCTCAGCCAATGAAACAAGGTAGAGATGTTACATCATCTGCTAAACTCTTATTGGCTGATTGTACTCTGAGGGCGGCTCGCTGGTATTTAGTTGCTCTGTGCACAGTTTTGCACCAGTGTAACTATGTTGGTTAGGGATGTGGCTTTTTGACTGAAATGGTTGTACCACTACCACCCCTAATGGGGAGCCAGAGGGGCTGGTATAAAGGTGCATCTTACTGGTGTAGCTTATTCCCCTTCTTGTACACTAACTGCAGAGCCATGGGGAAAGCAGGGTCATGTTTATTTCCCTTTCCTGATTAGAGATGGAGTCAATCCAAGGAGCAGTCAATAGAGGGCAGGAAATTCAAGAGACGGACGGAGAGGGCCACAATTCCTAGCATCATGGAGGTGTTAGCAAACGAATCCTCACAGCCCCCAGGAGGTAAAGAAATATCATCCCCACCGTACAGGTGGGGAAACTGAGGCACAGAACAGGGCTGGCTCAGGACACACAGGAAATCAGCAGCACAGCAAGACACAAGAAACCAGCTGTTCCTAGTCTCCAGTCACCTTAGCCCACTAGACCCAGAGTCTCAAAGGTATTCAGGTGCCTAACTCTCCTTAAAATCAATGGGACTTAGGTGCCTAAACACCTCTGAGGATCTGAGCCCTCGTGTCCAATGGGTAATGCCCATTCACTCTATACCTCTCTAGTGGTGACTGGGCCACAGACAGGGCTTCAGAGGCCTGCTACAACCTTAGCTAACACAGCTCGATCATTTAACTCAGGCAGGAGAGGCTTGTGCTTTTAGATCCAGATATCCCAGGGGTGACCCAGGAACCTCTCAGTGCCAACTGGCAAAGGGCAGAGAGAGGGTGCAGGGGGCTGCAGCGTCTATTGAGTCCAGCCTTTAGATTCTAGTTCACCAAAGTGTGTCCTGGAACGTCTCAGGTGGAAGCCTGTGGCCCACATCTCATCAGTATCATCGCAGAACACACATACAGATGTTGTGTAAGGAGTTATGTATGTAGGTGGAAAATTATGTTCTTAAAGTGGGGGAGAACCCTATCATAGAATCATAGAATATCCGGGTTGGAAGGGACCTCAGGAGGTCATCTAGTCCAACCCCCTGCTCAAAGCAGGACCAATCCCCCACTAAATCATCCCAGCCAGGGCTTTGTCAAGCCGGGCCTTAAAAACCTCCAAGGAAGGAGATTCCACCATCTCCTTAGGGAACCCATTTCAGTGCTTCACCGCCCTCCTAGTGAAAAAGTTTTTCCTAATATCCAACCTAAACCTCCCCCACTGCAACTTGACACTGTTACTCCTTGTTCTGTCATCAGGTACCACTGAGAACAGTCTAGATCCATCCTCTTTGGAACCCCCTTTCAGGTAGTTGAAAGCAGCTATCAAATCCTCCCTCATTCTTCTCTTCTGCAGACTAAACAATCCCAGTTCCCTCAGCCTCTCCTCATAAGTCATGTGCTCCAGACCCCTAATCATTTTTGTTGCCCTCCGCTGGACTCTTTCCCAAAACTGGACACAATACTCCAGATGAAGCCTCACCAATGTCCAATAGAGGGGAATGATCATGTCCCTTGATCTGCTGGCAATGCCCCTACTTATACATGAGGTGCACATCACAGGTTTGCTCTACTCTTTTGGGGGGATAAAGACGACACCCTGGCATCCCTCACCTAGGCAGTAAATGGACAGCAAATTTGCTTCCTGAAAGTGGGATCTCAACCAGGCTTGGCTGAGAACGCTGGAGAGATCTTTGGGTGAGATGAGTTTCTTTAGACGAGAGGATAACTCGTTAGTTAGGTTTAGTCTCAAAAAGGCGTGTTATGATTTTGTTTCATATGGAACCATTTGTTTGCAATATTCTTACTCACTGTCACCTGAATGTCTGTTCTGTGGTATTAACATATCCTTGTTTTCACTATAAATATTTTGTGACGTTACACCCCATATTTGTCATAGAAATATTGTTATTATATGAATATGGCAAACCTAAGATATGCTTCATGTAAGTTGGGCCATGTAAGGTTTCACTGGAAAGGTTATAATTTGCTGGATGTGATTATCCAATTTGTATACACATATCATTTCTGTATCTGAGGTTAGAAATATTGACTATGTAACAATTACAACTATGTGTGTATTTGGGGGAACGACAGTAGGCAATCAGCCTGAATGAGCCATTTAAAAAGGACAATAGAACTTTGGAGATGCTAATCTCCCACCATCCTGAGGAGCTTCCTGGGTTGTTGCTTTGACACTGCGGGGTCATTTGATGATGTGACCTGGTACGGAGAACCACCTTGGACTCTGCTGGTATTTTTCCACTGGTGACAAAGGGCTCCTGCCTTGTGTAAATTCTATTTAAGGCTGGGGAGTAAATCAATCAGGACTCTTCTCTATTGCCTCCCTGTCCAAGAAGGAAGATGGCTAAAAACACCCAGGGGCAGGGGCTGAGTCCAGGCTGAGACAGGAGTCCAGTCTGTAAAGAGAAATAACTGAAACTCTAAGCTACAGAAACTCTGCAACCTGCCTAAAACAACATTTAGGGTGAGAAATTACATTTTGTAACCTGTTTCTTGAGTGTATTAAGCTTAGTTTCAACCAGGAGTCCGGTGGCACCTTAAAGACTAACAGATTTATTTGGGCATAAGCTTTCGTGGGTAAAAAAACCTCAGTTCTTCAGAAGCTTATGCCCAAATAAATCTTAGTCTTTAAGGTGCCACTGGACTCCTCGTTGTTTTTATGAATACAGACTAACACGGCTACCCCCTGATACTTGGCATTAAGCTTTGTTTTTTCGTTTTGTTTTCTTTGCTCAGTAATCTGCTTTGTTCTGTTTGCTGTCCCTTATATTCACTTAACATTTACCTTTTATCGTTAATAAACTTATTTCTTGTTTATTTCAGAACCCAGTTTGTGCTATTCATATCGGGGGGGGAGGGGGGCAAAAAGCTGGGCATAGCTCTCTCAATGAGCTTGCTCTGAAACAGCGCAAAACAATATTATTTGGGGTTTATCCCCCAAAGGATGTGTGCATGTGAGTGTTGGGCAGTCCCCGAGCTGATTCCTCCCACGCAGAGCTGATCTCAGTGTCTCTCTCCATTTGCAGCTGGGGGTGTCCCTACCTGTGTGTGGGCTGGAGGAGGCTTGAGGGCCTGACTCGGCAGAACAGGGTGAGGAAACCCAGGCTGGTGGAAAGGGTGGGCTCAGTGAGACCCCAGCACATCAGGTGACACCTCGGACAGGGGTCCAACCCGTCACATAGAGCTCGGTGTTGTGGTGCTCGGTGTTGGGTCTGAGCTGACTCTCACAAGCTGCTCCCTTGGGAACAGCAGGCCTGGTTCAGTGGAGAAGGGGCTGGATGCTGCAGGGCACTCGGGGGTTACTGTGCACCTGTCACTGCCTGCACAGAGAGAGCGAGGTCGATGCAGGCCTGGAAGGCAGGGCCGGTGCTGCCAGAGGCTGCAGGTTGCAGGGAGCTGCTCCACAGCAGGCAGGGGCTTCTCATGCTAAGGGCAGGTCGTGGCGAGGTGCCGAAGAGCCACCCAGGGGTGCAGTTTAACTCTGGCAAGGCCCTCAGTACAGTGCTATTGGCTGGGTCCACTGGTTCTGCTCTCCTCTCCCCTGCTGTAATTGTACATTGCAATTACTCCAGTCATGTTACACAGAGAGAGGAGAATTGGGGCCCACACACCTAGTAAAGGGACAACATCTTCCCCTTGGGGCAGACGAAGATCAGAGCACAGGAGCATGCTACATACATGCCTGTCTATAACAGATTAGAGTAGACCGGGCTGCGCTGCATGGCCATACAGCAAGCAATGCCCCCATTTTCCTGGCTTTAAGGGATGTGGGATCTAATGACCTGCATCAGGGTTCTGCTGCTAACGCCATGGCAGAGAAGCGCAAGCATCACACCATCTGCTCCTGGTGCATGAAGATCACGCTCAGACTCTGCTCTAGTTCAGGCAGCCATGGCTGGTTTGAGCTTAGCCCCCCAGGCTGGAGACGGAAGGCAAGTGTGCAGGGAGGGGGGCAGCACACTCCACAAGGTTCCAGTGCTGGCAACTCTCCTGGCTGTAGCACGAGTCGGTGTTTTTCGGAAAGCCCCCAGCTCCTGGAGTCATGTGATTCTGAGAGACACCCAGCTTCCATTTCAAACACAAGCAGTAGCTGGGGAAGTATTTTCTAGCTCTGGCAGTGGCACAGAAATGGGACCCCCCCTAGAAGGCTCAATAATCATCCAGCAAATTGTATTAGTTTTAAAATCTCCTGATGTGTAGAGGGGTCCTGGCCTCGGAGTTCTGAAATGAGGGGGGTGGAATCTGTAATTTCACCCTCTGCCCACGCCCCCATCCTGGGGAAAACCAGTCTGACTGGACATATTTGACCATCCTGGCGAGAACATCAGGGGTTTTGCATCCCTGTCACTCTCTGTCCAGGTTAGCTGAAGCTCGGAGAAACTGTGCTGTGTTAGCCTAGCCCCTGACACCTTGATGGTAAAGCGACTAAGCCTTGTGTAAGCAAGTCTGCTGCTCTCTGTCCTTCACCTCTGCCTTTATCACCTCTCTCTGGAGTCTGGCAGCAGATTTGACATCATCTTGTGGGGAAAAAAATAAAAATCCCCTGCTAAACCAGGGTCACTTGTTAATTGTTAACACTCATTTTGTGCCACCTGTTCTTGTTCCCAGACTAATTTTGATCCTGTTTATCATGGGGCCTTATTCCCTGGGAGTGGTGCTTCAGGAAAGGCACAAATGCTGACACCACGAAGGGGATCAGCCTCTGGAAAGGCTGGTCGGGAGGCAGAGGAAAGCCAGGGATGGGCAGGCCTGGGAGGTTCACCCAGCAGCTGAGGTTACCCATTGCCTGGGTCAAAGACGAGGGAACCACCCTGTAGAAAAAGATTCCCATTGTCACAACTGCCATTGTGCCAGAGACCCAGAGTGGGGAAAAGGGCCACTACTGGGAAATGCCTTGTGGGGTCAGTTGGAAGTGAACTGGGTGTGATTATTTGACTTTGATCTTGTACATTCAGAGAATGGACACAAGCCAAGTCCAGCCCCGGGAGACTCTGCAGAAACCCAGGCAGTTCCCCCCGCCATGGAATTTGGGGCCCTGTGTCTCTCTGAATGGGAGATCAACACTCTGCCCTTCTCATTTCTTCTAAATCCAACAATTACAATAACGCAGGGAAATTAAATGCAAGAGGTGCAATGCAGCACCCTACACGCACACGTCAAGGAAGCTAAATGAGCATTCCCTTAGCAGAGAGAACCCGACCGGGGTGCCAAGGCCAGAGAAGAGGGACGGGGTGCCACCCTCCCGCACACTGCCTTGTGGTACGGCTTAGCCCAGCAGGCCTGCTGCACTCTTTCTCCCTCTTGCAATGCTTGACTCCCAGCCCAGAGTACTTCGACCAAGATTCTCCCTTTACCTCTTATTTATTCACTCCTGTACAGAGTACAGCTTCTTTAGCCCCTCACGTCCACCCTTGGAGCCCGGGTCTTCTCCAAAATTCAGGCGGCCCACAGCCTCCTCCTGGCTCTGTGTAAGAATTCAGGCAGGCTCCCTCCTTGTGCCGAGAATCCCTCTGCCCTACTCCTGGGCCCTATGTACTATAAGCTAAGCCGACCTCTCCTCCCGGCGTCTGTCTGGGATCTCCTCTGGCTAAGAGCACCCTTAGCAACTGGGTCCTGGTAGCCGTTTAGCCGGTCCAGGTGCTCCTTCGTCACTTAGCTGCCAACCAGCCACCCAGGCAGTTAATTACTTACAGGTGGGCTGAGATGGGCTTGTTCTCCTTAACGAAGCCTGTTGTGGATAGGCTGGGCCCTGATTCCCCTCAAAGGGGCCAGCCACCCTGTGTCAATAAGGCATTAAAATGAGTCCCATAGAGAGCAGTACAAAGTCCTACGTGGTCTCAAGGGAACCCTGAATCTGAATCGACTTTACGCGCACACTTTGCATGAAGGTTCCATTTGGAAGCGGTTTATAGAGGGCTAACGAAGGCTAAGTAGATATTTTAAGAACTGTTAATTGGTTGCTGTAGATCATTATAGAGACCAATAGATGTGTGGGTGGCTTGTAACCCTAGCCAATAACCATCCATAACCCCTGCTGCTGATGGGCTTATAACCACCTCTAATACACGCTGCTGGCCTCTGGGACATGTTTATAACAGACTTTAGTAACCCTGTACAAGCCATCTATTAGCAGCACCTACCTATAAAAGAGTGACCAAATTTCCTGCATTTAACATCTGCAGCTTAACACGTCCCATGTGGGTTCTGGCCTCTCACGGGTACATTGTCCTGCCCTGACGCAGCCGCATTGTTGTTAGCACCATTCGCTGCGAGTGACCCCTGCGCAGAATGGCAGCACGAGGCACAGGCTGCTTCTATGTCCCCTTCGCCCCATAAGGGACCTTCCGAGCTCCCAGTGAAGTCAGAGTCTCCCGTGATTTCAGTGGGACTTGGATCAGGCCCTGAGTCCTTACCCCAGTGCAGGGAGAAGGACCAGGCCAGCTGGCCTATGTCTGTGCAGATCTTCTGCTCATTCCCCTCCCCACAGCAGGGGACTTCAGTGGGGGATGGACTCCATTCCTCTAGCCCCCTGGGACCCATGCCAGTGCCCCAGACGGGGGTGGCCCCACTCCTTCTCCAGCACTGTGACCTAAATTCTCTCTAAGCTGCGTGGCCATGCAGCAGCCTATTAAGCACTGTGCAGGTGCTCAGGGCGGCAGCAGGGAGAGATGCCTCTCCCCCAGCCCCGTACCTGCTGCGGCAGGAAGAGGAGTCTCTCCCCACCGGCCCCAGCCCAGCCCCGGATCTGCCGCAGCCGAGTCCCGACCCAGCCCAGCCTGGACCTCCCACAGACAGGGAAGAGGCACCTGGCCCCAACCCAGCCCAGCCCCAGAGCTGGCATGGCGGGGAGAGGCACCTCTCCCTCCTCAGCCCAGGTGCTGCTGCAGGGAGAGAGACCTCTCTCCCTGCCGTAGCCCCGGGGCAGCCTGCACCCCACACCCCTCATCCCCGGCCCCATCCCAGAGCCCACACCCCCTGCCGGAGCCATCACCCCCCTACAGCCCAACTCTCTGACCCACCCCACAGCCCGCACCCCCAGCTGGAGCCCTCACCCCCCTACCCCAGCCCTGAGCCCCATCCCACACTCCAAACCCCTCAGCCCCACCCCCACCACATACATTTGTTATGTGCACCAAGGTGGAGGTGATGTGTCACAACTCACCTCTATATTGGCGCACATAACAAAAGTCATTCCGCACATGGGTGGGAAAAATTAGAGGGCACCCGGACTGTGACCCAGCCTGTTTGCTGAGCGACGCTCTGGGCATCCATCGATTGGCCACGTCCCAATCTGCCCAAGGCCGGGCAGGCGCAGGACAGGGCTCTGTTTCCTCACAGTGACCTTGCACCAGGGCACAGGATATTCCAACACCTGCTCCCAGAGCTCTAGGCACCTCCCTTCCCTGCAGCCTCTGAGAAAGGGGAGTATTAAAGGGCCCTTGGTCCTTGTGGTCCGTCTGACCAAGATGCTGCGGCTGCTGATCCCCGTTCTGCTTGTGGCTGGTGGTAAGAAACGGGCTAGAGAGAAGACTCTCTCCTCTGCCCCAGCGCCCCTGCACAGAGCACATACTTAAGGAAGAAGGCCCTTCGTGCCATCTGCAGCCCCAGGACACACAGAGCTTTCCTTGGTCCTCCTGTGCCTAGCCCCCGGGTTGCCCCTCAACCTCGCGGAAGTTGTGCAGGGTGCTGTCAAGGGAACGGGCCGTGGTGCCTGCCTCAGTTGTAAATGTGGAGAGGGGTTGGCTCAGGAGGGGATGAAACCCTGGGTAGGCCTACACTGGGCAAGGTAACCATCCCATGGAGAGCCGGGGCCAGGGGAGCGCCCCTCCACCTCAGGACTGGGGAGTGACTGGGGACGTCCAGGGTTGGATTGGAGAGGGTGAGCTGCCATGACCACATGTCTCGCTTCCCCATTGTCCAGCCTCCTCTGCTCAGCAGAAGGGTCCGGTGACTTTGCCATCTGTGTAATGCACAGTGCTCTCCCCCTCCAGCCCATGGGTGTGGGAGACCCACCTACTCCCCCCACACAAGGGTGGTGAACGGAGAGGATGCCGTGCCGTACAGCTGGCCCTGGCAGGTGAGTGAAATCCATCCCATTGTCCGCGGTGAGAGCCAATCAGCAGTGAGGCTCGATGCGATCGCACCAGCTGCACTAGCGCCGGGTGTTAGGGTTCAGAGCAAACTTTTTTTTTCCCACTGAAAAATCCAGCTTTGGGTTGGTCAAAACTTGACCTGTGTTTTTGCCTTAATTTCAATTCATTTGATTGGTCAGAAGAATATCGAAACAGTTTTTGGAGCCCACCCCAATATTTCTTTTTGAAGCTCAATGTTTCGATTTCTCAATTCAAAGTGAATCTTTCAAAAGTACGTCCAGTTATTAAAAAAAATTAAAAGCATTTTCAAACACTGCAAAGCAAAATGAAATATTTCGTTTGACCCGTCACGGGTACATGGTCCTACCCTGACACGGCTGCAGCATTATCAATTTCTTCTTCAACTGTTTAGGTTTCTTAAAAATCTGAAAAAACATTCACTTTGGGTGGATACGAAATTCCCCCCACCCCCAAATTTTGGACTAAAAAACTCCATTATTCACCCCGCTGTAATCTCCCCAGGACTGGGGGTTGCGGGGGTTAGACCTGCACGTTGCTCTGACCACACCAAGCTCTTATGGTGATGGACAGGCTAAGCAAAGGGGGTGGGGGTGGGGTGGGGATTAAATAGTGCCTAGTTTATGGAGCAAAGGAGAGCTAAAGGAACAGGAAACTCCATCTTCTTCATGCCTTCTCCTCACAGCTGTAGAGGAAGCAAAACCCCCCCCCCCCCATCCCCGCAGTCCTTAGGCAACCCCCTCCCCCGCTGACCTTACGGTCTGGGAGAACCAGTCCCACATCTGATGTGCATGAAATTCTAGCAGCTGTTTTATCCGGATCCCAGCTTGTGTCTATTGTGGGTCCCACCGTGTGCATTCCATGGCCCCTCCTGACAGACTGGGCAGCCCAAGGCCAGGATTGGCACAAGCTTCTGGCTACGCTTACGGGGCTGGTTTCAGACATAGCTGAGCCCCACCCTCTGAAAATCAGACTTTGGGCTCCAGCTCGCAGCAGTCTGGGGAGGGCACGGTGGATTCCTTGCCTTTGAGTTTCTTAGCAGTTCTGTGTCTATGCCCATGTTCCAGCCCATGGCACTGACGGGCACAGGGAGAAGCAGAAAAGCCCTAAAATTCACTGGGAAGGGGCAGCAGCACCTTGGCAGAGTCTGCCCCAAAGAGCCCCCCGAAGCCCCTCCGTAGTCACTTGACATGAGCAGGGCTCTGCCAGGGGGTGGGCGTGAGGGAGTGCCAGGTGGGAGCCAGAGACCAGCTGCTCCCCTCAACTCCCAGGGCATTTCTGAGTGACTGTCCGCGTGGGTCAGCCCCTCGGTGCCTGCTGCCCTCTGGTGCTGTGTGAGCAGGGAGAGGTTTGCCCCGGCAGAGTGTGTGCCATGTTAACTCGCAAAGCAGCCTCCGCCGCGTGTAACCACAGCCCCCCCGAGAGCACCCTGACTTCACAGCCGGGCCAGGCCATACTAGCACTCCGATGGGCCATGGTCTCTGGCTGGTTCAGTGGGTGGGAGCCAGAAGACGGGGAGCCCTGGAGCTCCATAGCAGGTCCCCCACTGCCCTGTCTTGTCTCCTGGCAGATCTCCCTGCAGTACGAGAAGGACGGTGCTTTCCACCACACTTGCGGGGGGACCCTCATCGCTCCCACATGGGTCATGACGGCTGCGCACTGCATCTCGTAAGCCTCCTCCTTTCCCCACTGCCTAGAATCTAATGCGGCTGACGCACCGCGGGGTCTTGGGGCAGGAGCCACAGGGCCCTGGTCTGCCATGCCTAGTGCACTGTCCCTTGCCGTGAGACCTCCCAACAGACATGCTCCATTCCAGGTAATGGGCCTTCCCAGCTCCAGCGCCTGGTCCTAGGCTGCAGTGGAGACCCCCCAGATGGAGAGAACTGAGTGACATGGAGCCCTGTAACTGACACGCTCTGCAGCCTGGGGCACGTCCCTCCACCTCTGCCATGGGGCAGGTCAACCCCAACTGCCCGCCCAGCGATGTAATTCAGAGCAGGATGTGGCCCATCAGGGCTGCCTAAGCACTAAGCATTAGCGTTCTGGTTCCCAGCACAGGGAGAAGCTCACCCAGGAACACCCGCAAGGGACCATGCTCCTACTGCGCCCGCCCCGACTCCACTGCACTCTGCCCTGAGCTCCCAGGCCTGGCTGCAATAGGTGCACACAGAGTCTGCTCCTTCGCTCCTTCTGCTTACTGCGAGCACAGGGCTATTAGCTAGCACTGTTCACCAGTGGGACCCGCGCCGTGCAGAGGCTGGGCCTGGGGCAGGGGGCTGTCCCCGAGCACTCCCTCATGGCACGGCAAGGCCCTGCAGGCATATTCCCCTCATCGGCGGAGTTGGGGGGGCTGGGAGGGCGTCGCCCCCCCCCCCTCCTCCGCAAGCCTCAGGCAGGCAGCCTGAGTGTGCAGTGTAATGAGTTCTGCAGAGGAGACAGGAGACTGCTCCCACCTTGCGCCCCTGAGGCAGGGAGTCCGGATTTTGTTTAGAACAGAGTGATTAACGGGTGATTAAGATAAGAAAGGGCTGGTAGGAGGTTTCCTAAAGTTAAATGATCTGTTCTAAGCTTGGTGAACTGCAAAAAGTCAAGTATCAGAGGGGTAGCCGTGTTAGTCTGGATCTGTAAAAAGTGACAAAGAGTCTTGTGGCACCTTATAGACTAACAGATGTATTGGAGCATGAGCTTTTGTGGGTGAATACCCACTTCGTCAGACGCATGTGGTGGAAATTTCCAGAGGCAGGTATAAATATGCAGGCAAGAATTAGTCTAGAGATAACGAGGTTAGTTCAATCAGGGAGGATGAGGCCCTCCTCTCGCAGTTGAGGTGTGAACACCAAGGGAGGAGAAACTGCTTTTGTAGTTGGCTAGCCATTCACAGTCTTTGTTTAATCCTGAGCTGATGGTGTCAAATTTGCAAATGAACTGAAGTTCAGCAGTTTCTCTTTGGAGTCTGGTCCTGAAGTTTTTTTGCTGCAGGATGGCTACCTTTAAATCTGCTATTGTGTGTCCAGGGAGACTGAAGTGTTCTCCTACAGGTTTTTGTATATTGCCATTCCTAATATCTGACGTGTCCAAAAAGTAAGTAGCCTAAATGATAGAAAGAAATTGTAGATTTTTCTACAATTGTTTCAACTATTCTATTCAAGAGGTGGTAACAAGTTACTACTATCTTTCTTTAAGAAGATAACTGATTTTTTAGACAAAGGAAATTCAGTAAACATAATCTACCTGGATGTCAGGAAGGCATTTGATAAAGTTCCACATGAGAAATTATTAGTTAAACTGGAGAAGATGCAGATTCATAAGAGAACTGAAAGGTGGAAAAGGAACTGGTTAAAGGAGAGACTGCAACAGGTCATACTGAAAGGTGAACTGTCAGGCTGGAGAGAGGTTACTAGTGGAGTTCCTCAGGGATCAGTCTTGGGACCAATTGGATTTAACATTTTTTATTACTGACCTTGGCACAACAAGTGGGAGTGTGCTAATAAAATTTGCAGATGGCATAAAGCGGGGAGATATAGCCAATACGGAGGAGGACTGGAATATCATACAAGAAGATCTGGATGACCTTGTAAACTGGAATAATAGAAATGGGATGATATTTAATAGTGCAAAGTGCAAGGTCATGCATTTAGGGACTAACAACAAGAATTTTTGCTATATGCTAGGGACTTATCAGTTGGAAGTGACAGAGGAGGAGAAAGATCTGGGCATATTGGTTGATCACAGGATGACTATGAGCTGTCAATGTGATGTGACCATGAAAAGGCTAACACAGTCCTGGAGTGCATCAGGCAAGGTATTTCCAGTTGTCAAGGTTCCTTCCCCACTCTGAACTTTAGGGTACAGATGTAGGGACCTGCGTGAAAACCTCTAAGCTTCTCTACCAGCTTAGATCTGCTTTTGCTGCCACTACTCCCAATGGGCTAACTCCCTTCCCTGGGTAGCCTTGGGAGACTCTTCCACCAATTCCCTGGTGAACACCGATCCAAACCGCTTGGATCTTAAAACAAGGAAAAATCAATCAGGTTCTTAAAAAGAAGGCTTTTAATTAAAGAAAGAAAGGTAAAAATCATCTCTGTAAAATCAGGATGGAAAATAACTTTACAGGGTAATCAGATTCAAAGAGCCCAGAGGAACCCCCTCTAGCCTTAAGTTCAAAGCTACAGCAAACAGAGATTAAACACTCTAGCAAAAGGTACATTTACAAGTTGAGAAAACAAAGATAAAACTAACACGCCTTGCCTAGCTGTTACTTACAAGTTTGAAATATGAGAGACTTGTTCAGAAAGATTTGGAGAGCCTGGATTGATGTCTGGTCCCTCTTAGTCCCAAGAGCGAACAACAACCAAAACAAAGAGCACAAACGAAAGCCTTGCCCTCACCAAGATCTGAAAGTATCTTGTCCCCTTATTGGTCCTTTGGGTCAGGTGTCAGCCAGGTTACCTGAGCTTCTTAACCCTCTACAGGCAGAAGGACTTTGGAGTCTCTGGCCAGGAGGGATTCCACAGTATTGTACACAGGAGGCTGTTACCCTTCCCTTTATAGTTATGACACCAGTAGAGACAGGGAAGCGTTAGTACCATTATACAAGGCACTGGTGAGACCTCACATGAAGTATTGTACAATTCTGGTCTCCCATGTTTAAGAAAGGTGAAATCAAACTGAACAGGTGCAGAGAAGGGCTATTAGGATGATCTGAAGAATGGAAAACCTACCTTAGGAGAGGAGACTCACAGAGCTTGGCTTGTTTAGCCTAGCCAATAGAAGGCTGAGGGGAGATATGATTGCTCTCTATAAATACATCAGAGGGATAAATACCAGGGAGGGAGAGGAGTTATTTAAGTTAAGCACCAACGTGAACCTCAGAACAAATGAATATAAACTGGCCATCAACAAGTTTAGGCTTGAAAATAGGTGAAGGTTTCTAACCATCAGAAGAGCAGCCATGTTTTAGCCCACGAAAGCTTATGCTCAAATAAATGTGTTAGTCTCTAAGGTGCCACAAGGACTCCTGTTCTTTTAACCACCAGAAGAGTGAAGTTCTGGAACAGCTTCCCAAGAGGAGTAGTGGGGGCAAAAAACCTGACTGGCTTCAAGACCGAGCCTGATAAATGTATGGAGGGGATGGTATGATGGCACTGCTTACAATGGCATGTGGCTCATCGGCAACTGCCAGTAGCAAAAATCCCCAACTGCTGGAGATGTGACTAGATGGGGAGGGCTCTGAGTTTCCCAGGTGTTTGCCTTGTGGGTCTTGCCCACATGCTCAAGGTCTAACTGATCACCATATTTGGGGTTGAGAAAGAATTTCCCCCTGACTCAGATTGGCAGAGACCCTGGGGGGGTTTCACCTTCTTTTGCAGCATGGGGCATAAGGTCACTTGCAGGTTTAAACTAGTGTAAATGGTGAATTCTCTGTAACTTGAAATCTTTAAACCGTGATTTGAGGATGTCAGTAACTCAGCCAGAGCTCAGGGGTCTATTACAGGAGTGGGTGGGTGAGGTTCTGTGGCCTGCGAGGTGCATGATCAGACTAGATGATCACGCTGGCCCCTTCTGACTTCAGTAAGCATATCTGAGTGAGAATATACATGACCATTTTAAACCTAGCCAGTGTCCCATAAGTGACTTGTCGCAAGATGTCAGAACATGTTAGTATCAGAGCTGAGCGGGTCTAATATTTATTTAATTTTCTTTCTTGATATAGGAATTAGGTACCCTGCTCCTGTCTGATAATTTCTAACTTATTATCTACAAAAACACTGGAGTTTTCAGTTGCCTAAGTACCCCCTGGAATCACAGTTAAAATTGCGTCAACCCCCCCCCCGCAATCTGAAATGGTGCCCCTGTGGGCAGGCACGGAATGTGTCCCCCACCCCCACCCCCACCCCATGTGCGGCCCCATTGGCCTGACTGGAGCCACCCGCTCCAAATATAGAAGTCAAACCTCACCCATGTCAGCCCCCATTCTGGGTTCCCCGCCCAGAGACATTCCCCTTCTCCTGGGACCTGATTCATTTAGTTCATCTGCTTAGTGAAGCTCTGGTCCTGTTAAAAGGCTCCCAGGCCCTCTCTCCAAGAGCTCCTCCTTCAGCTGGGAGCCCCTTAACAGGCCTAATGCTCGTTAACCAATTAGCTGCTGAGCACCTAACTACTGGCGGGGGCAGGGGCTCAAGATAGGTTCAGTCTCTTTAAAGAAGCCCATCATGGATAGAGTGGCTTTGACTCTAGGATTACCATATTTCAACAATCAAAAAAGAGGACACGGGGTGCCGCCCTAGCCCCGCCCCCTCCCACTTCCCGCCCCCCTCAGAATCCCTCTACCCCCTACCTGTCCCCTGACTGCCCTCTCCTGAGGACCCCCCCCACCCTAACTGCCCCCAGGACCCCACCCCCTATCTAAGTCTCCCTGCTCCCTGTCCCCTGACTGCCCCAACCGCTCTCTACACCCCCTTCTCCTGACAGACCCCCAGAACCCATCTAACCCCCCCGTTCCCTGTCCCCTGCCTGCCCCAACCGCTCTCCTGACAGCCCCCCCAGAACCCCCGACCAATCTAACCCCCCCGTTCCCTGTCCCTTGCCTGCCCAAAACCGCTCTCTACACCTCCTTCTCCTGACAGCCCCCCAGAACCCCGACCAATCTAACTCCCCCTGTTCCCTGTCCCTTGCCTGCCCCAACCGCTCTCTACACCCCCTTCTCCTGACAGCCCCCCCAGAGCCCCCGACCAATCTAACCCCCTGATCCCTGTCCCCTGCCTGCCCCCCCAGGCCGAGGGAGAGCTGCGGGCTCCACGTGCAGCCAAACACTGGTGCTGCTCTGCGGGGGAGGAGGGAGCGGGGGAGGGTCTCTGGCTGCTAGAGGCCCCAGTGGCTGCGAGCGGCTTTCAATCAGGCCCAGCCGTCCAATCAGCCGCACCGCACTCTGCATGAGGGGAAGGGGGAAATCCCCTCCCCGGACGGCCATTTAAAGCTGAAAAAGCCGGACATGTCTGGGGAAACCCGGTTGGATGGTAACCCCACCTGACTCTCCTTAGAGGGGCCAGTCCGGCCACGACAGTGCCCCTGTGTTGTGCGTCCCCGAGTGCCCAGGGCCGGGCCGGGCCAGCTGGGGTGTGTGTGCTGCTGATGATGATCAGGGCTAGAGGCCAACGCAGGGAGTAGGGTGATGTCTCCTGCATGGTGTGTGGGTCTCAAACCCCTCTGAGTCCCGAGGAGGCACTGCAGACTGCCCCCCCACACACGCTGCCCCTGCTGCGATCCCCGGGCTGTCCCCTCACAGGCTCTTGGGGGTTTCCTTCCAGTAAATCCCGCACCTACGAGGTGGTGCTGGGGGAGTATGACAGGAGCGTAGCAGAGGGCTCTGAGCAGCGCATCCCGGTGAATCCTGAGGACATCTTCGTCCATCCCCGCTGGAACTCCATCTGCGTGGCCTGCGGGTAAGGCAATGCAGGCGTGTGCCAGGCTGCGACTGCCCGCCCTTCTGCGCCGCCTGGGGGCGGCAGGGCTCCCAGGGAGGGCAGCGGCAGATGGGGAACAGTCCGTTATAAGAACAGCTGGGGAGGGAAAGACACACACAGAGCTCTTCCCATGTAAGGACCCTGCGCCTGTCGCCGGTGCCCTGGGCAGCATCCTTCAGGCCACTGCAAAAGCCAGCAGGGGAACAGTGCGGCTTTATCTGCCATGCTGGCTCCCAGGCCACGGGCTCCGCTCAGAGCAGAGCAGGCCCTGGGCAGGCCTGTGACCTAACAGGGCTGGGATCTACATCCTGATCAGCACACACTGCCCTTCCTTTGGGAAGGGACCGGTGAGCGGGGCTGCGGGCTACCTTGGGCTCTCTGTGCCAGGGACATATTGTCCCCCTGTGGTGCAAGGGATGGGTTTTTAGCCCTGGGCAGTGATGTCTTCAATCCGTGGAGCAGGAGAGCAGCCCCCACATGGTCCCCTCCTGCTGCCCCCTCCCTCCTCTGGGGGGACACCTCGAGCGCAGTCTCCAGGCCTCTCTGGTCAGGCTGCCCACAAGGGAGGTCTGTCATGCTGTGGACACCTATCCCCCGGAGACCTGGACTGAGCCCCGAGCCAATGACATCCTTGGCTTCTCGCTCGGCCTGCTGGAGGATGGCTCCATGGCCAGACCCCCGAGCCGCCCGCCCTTCCAGTGAGCTCTGACGCCTTCTCTTGCAGCAATGACATCGCCCTGCTCAAGCTGTCCCGGAGGGCCGAGCTGAGTGACACAGTGAAGCTGGGCTGCCTCCCGCCCGCAGGCGAGGTCCTGCCCAACGACTATCCCTGCTACATCACTGGCTGGGGGCGCCTCTACAGTACGTGCCCAGGCGGCTCTGCCCTGGGGAGCTCTCTCGTGGGAAAGCGCAAGGGCAGCCACGCTGGGGTGCATCGTCTGGGGACACAGCTTGGAGGGATGCAATTAGTTCATTGTCCCTCTGGCTGGTTTCCTTTTCCGCTAGCACCGAGAGGCGGCAGAGATCCAGCCCCGGAGACCACTCTCTACAAGTGAAGTGCAGCATGGGCAGCTCAGGGTTTCTTCCACATGCATTGCCCCTTGCCAATGTGCCTCGATCCTGGCCTAGAGGGGCCTCCTCCAGGGGCACCAGCGAAGCTGCCAGTTTGTGTCACCGGAACTAGTTATTCTGGGACATGGTCACCTTTTCCCTACGAGCTGGATGGGCCCCCTCCCCCTCCAGCAAGCAGCCATTGGACAGCAGTGAGCGCTGACTGGTACCCGTGGGGGGTGGGGGCGTCGAGCTGGGGAGGAAGGGGTGACAGGTTCCCTAGCTCATCACCAGCTCCTCCAACCAGCCCAGGCTCTCTCTGGTTCTGTGGGATTGTCAGGAGCAGCAGAAGCCAAACATCACCTTAGGCCTTCTCCTGCAAGGTGCTGAGTGCTCCCAGCACCCACTGACTTCCATTGGAGCTGAAGGTAATCAACAGCTTCCAAGGGTGCTCAGTGCTGCATGGGACCGAGCACCGAATGAGACAGGAGAGGTGGCACTTGAACCCAGTACCTGGGCTTGGTGTCACTAAGTAAGGGTGCATCTTCCGTTTGCAGCTGGCGGGTCCCTCCCTGAGAAGCTGCAGCAGGCTCTGCTCCCGGTGGTGGACTATGCACACTGCACCCAGCCTGACTGGTGGGGCAGCATCGCTATCAGAGACAGCATGGTCTGCGCTGGCGGGGACATCCGATCAGGCTGCAACGTGAGTAGAAAGAGAGTGGTGGAAAATACTGGTGCAGCGCTGGCTGTGATCTGTCTGGCCAAATTACCGCATCTGATGCAGGCACCCACTAGTCAAACGTACAGTGGTGACTCAGCTGTTACCCGCGGGTCACCTGTTGTAGGCAGCACTCACTGCACCCACCTTGTGATGCACAGGAAGGTTGCAGGAGGCAGAAACCTGTCTCCACGTAGCTGTGCAGCCTGCTCCCAGGAAAGCCCATGGGAAGAGCTGAGCAGTTTCTCTGCTCAACAGCTGCTGGGTTGGGAGATTCTGAACGGTGAGCGTGATTCCGAGTAATTCACCATTTCTCCCGGTAATCGGCTGGTGCCTGCAGTTTGGCCTGTAGCTCTCACACCCGGACACACAACCGGCAGCCGGCACTGCCAGCACAGCACAGATTGACTGTAAAACTGACAGCGTCTGGTCTGCTGGTTAGTTACATGTCAGCCAGTCAGGCTGTAAATGGTACAAATGTCAGGCTGGAAATTTGCTTTGGGTGAGTAGGAGCATCTGAGTCAAGAGCTCCCTATTCACCGGCCCAGGCGCAGGTAACACTCCTGCTCAGACATTCCTGCACGGCTGATGCAAAAGCCTTGTCTTTGTTCGCCTAATCCCATGACTAACGGCAGCAGTGCAGAGAAGGGCGAAAAAATCAAACTCAGCTGCACTGGAATGTTTTCCTCCTCTCAGCCTGACCATTTCACAGCCAGTTCTGGGTGAGAGAGTTCAAGGCACTGGTTAGGCTCCTTGTGGTGACAGCCTTGGAGATGGCCTCAGTGACGCACTGGACTTTGCCCCCAGAGCCTGGTGCACAGCTGTAGCCTCCACACTCTAGCCCAGCAGGCAGTGAGTGAGGGATCAGGGATCTGACTCGCCCTCACGCACGGGGGGTGTCTATCTTTCAGGGTGACTCTGGTGGCCCCCTTAACTGCAAGGCCTCTGATGGGAGATGGCAGGTGCATGGCATCGCCAGCTTTGTCTCTTCCCTTGGCTGCAACGCCTTAAAGAAACCCACCGTCTTCACCCGCGTCTCCGCCTTCGATGACTGGATTGCAGAGGTGAGACCCCAGCCATGTTACTGTGCGAGCAGTGGGAGGGAGGTCTGCTGCTGGGGAGGGTCAGGGAGAAATCAAATGGCCAGGCAGGGGGTCCTGGGAGGTCACCCAGAGTAAATGGACAGGACAGGGGCCCCCAGACGGACAATGTTTGGGGGCTCTCTCCATGAACAGAATTTGAGTGGTGTCCTCCTGGGGCTCTGAGCCGAGATCAGTGCCACGGGCCCCATCCAGAGATCACAGCCAGCTGTCCCGCACACAGCACTGAGCACGCGGGGCCCCTCGGAGCATGAGACGTCACCTTTGGTCCCCCTTGTGCCTCACCTCTTCCGGCAGCTGGAAACTCAGACGCAGCCCATGTCACTGCAGCACAAAATAAGGAACAGCTGAGTCTGGCCTGCAAAGGGGTTTCTGTAAGATCTGGAGCCTGGAAGAGCTGGTCTCAGCACAGCAGATACTGGAGGCAAACTAGCTCGGATGTGCTTCTCCACTGACACACATGTGATGACCCAGAGCCGCAAGCAGGATGCTTGGTGGCCTGCAGCACCACCCGGCTCCAGGGATTGTTTGAGACAGAACATCTGGCTTGGCTGTGGCTGTGAGCTCTGTCCTGCAATGAGCCGGGGCTGGAGGCAGGCAGAGGGAGGTGTTGGGGTGGGGGGGGGTGGGGTGGCAGCATGGCCTAGTGGCTGAAGCATGCACCTGCAAACTGGAGTTGTTGCACTGTAATCCCAGCTCTGCTGCCCTGTGCTCTGGTTGTCCCTTTGGGCCGGATTTGGATTTCACTGCTCCCAGTGGCGGAGTTCCTCTGGAGTCAGGGCCAGGCTCCACTTTCAGTTACACCAGTGCCTCTGCTGCAGCGAGTGGCGTGACTGTCTGGATTTACACCCGTGTAACTCAGGGCACAAACCGGCTCAGATGAACTCGACAAGTGTCAAACCAGCGTCACTGAGAGCAGGCCTGGGCCTTTGGGGCCTCAGTTTTCCTAGCAGATGATTTGGGGGGCAACCATTTCCCCTTCCTTGTTGGAATGCAGCGAGAAGGGCAGACTGTGTCAGGCAAGGGCCTGGACCTGGGTAACCTCTGGCGCGTGGAGGGGAGTGTGAGTCATGCCCATGTGCTGTGGCACTGGACACCCCCACCCCAAACGGCGGGTCCTGGCCAGTGGGTCGTAGGAAGGGTCTGGGCCCCCCGCGCTCTCATTTCCCCTGGGCGGCAGCAGCAGCGTGGACGAAGCACATCTGAGGCACCTTCCAGATGGGGAGAGGCTGCGGACTCTCCGCTTGCTGGCTCTGGCCACTTCCTCCATGTGCCTGCTGCGCAGGGGATGTGAGAGCAGGGCCAGGGCAGCAGCCACAGCATGGAGGAAGCGGCTGGAGCCAGCGAATGGACAGTCAGCAGCTGGGTAGCGATTTGTGGCCTGGCCGCAGCAGCTCGCTGGCGTCTGCAGGACTGGGAGAGCGAGAGCTGGGGGGCTGGGGAGAGAAAGGGGAGCAGGAGGCTGAAGGGCTCAGAAGGGGAAGGGAGGGGAGAACAGGGGCTGGAGGACTGAGCAGGGGCGGGGGAGCTGCACAGGGGCAATGGTGACAAAATGCAGTTGGCGGATTGTCTTAGTAAAAAGTCTGGGAGCTGCTGGCCCAGAGGCGGAGGCTGATGATCCTGCTCCAGCCTTGGCTAAGGGAAGCGGCTTTTTTAGCTCAGGCACTAGAGGTTGCTGGGTTAGTTATGATCCTGAGGTCCCAGGTTCGAGCCACTCAGGGGCATCACGTTACACATGCACAGGGCTTCAAGCCCCCAGAATATGATTTCTGCTGTAGTTTATTGTATCCTGCCGTGATATACTTTGGTTTGCTTTTCTTTCAGACCATCGCTAATAACGCATGATAAGCTGAAAGAGCCACATCTCAGAGAAACTTTCCTGGGCAGATAATAAAACAATTGTAGAAATCCCGTCGTGGGTGTATTTCTTGGGGGATAGGGGGTTCCCTTTGTTAGGGTTAGTGCAGTGCCGTTAATCTAGGGCTCTTTGCAGTTGGGCAGCATGGTGGAGGGAAGGTTGTGTAAAACGAGGAATTTTTCTGGGACTTTATGCTCTGCTCTGGCCTTCCTGTAGTTTTGAAACTGTTCTTCAAAGCCTTTCCCATATACCTAGTGGGTCTGATTCTGCTCTGCATTGTCACTGACACCCAGGCTGGGCAGGTGTAGAACACAACCACCGGTGTGACTTACGGAAGTGACACCCAGGTCAGAATTTTCCAAAGAACTCAGCAGGATGGGAGCCTGGTGGATGCTGAGCTCTTATTAAAAGCTAGCCTCCTATGGGAGACAAGCGCAAAGCAGGCCCTACACGACTATGTATCCCACTATCAAAAGCGCAGTCTAGAGTGCGAGGCCAGACACTTGGGGGGGGGGGGGGGGGAACTCAAGAGGGGCAGCTGAGCTGCTGCAGAAGAGCCCCAGTCTCTTACTCAGAACTTTGAACCTGATTTTATTTTGTCAGTGTCATTTTGCCTGGCCTCATATTATTGGCCTCACAGTCTCTAGGGGAAAGCACAGTGTGTGCATCTCCTCGGTAATGGGAAAGAACAGTAAATATGGCAGGCGACCAGCTTGGCTAAACAGTGAAATCCTTGCTGATCTTAAACACAAAAAAGAAGCTTACAAAAAGTGGAAGATTGGACAAATGAGCAGGGAGGAGTATAAACATATTGCTCAGGCATGCAGGAGTGAAATCAGGAAGGCCAAATCACACTTGGAGTTGCAGCTAGCAAGAGATGTTAAGAGTAACAAGAAGGGTTTCTACAGCTATATTAGCAACAAGAAGAAGGTCAGGGAAAGTGTGGGCCCCTTGATGAATGGGGGAGGCAACCTAGTGACAGGTTGTCACGGAGTGTGGGGGAGTCAGGGCCCTTCACTCCCACTTCCTGTGATTCACCATGACTCTCAGCCAGCCAGTAAAATGGAAAGTTTATTGGACGGCAGGAACACAGTCCCAAACAGAGCTCGTAGGTACAACCAGGACCCCCCAGTCAAGTCCTTCTGGGAGGCAGGGAACTTAGACCCCAGACCTGGGGCTTCCTCCGTTTCCCCAGCCAGCTCCCAACTGAAACCCACCTCCTCCAGCCATCTCACACCCCCTCCCCCTGGTTCCTCCTCCAGCCTTTGTCCAGTTTCCCGGGCAGAAGGTGTCACCTGGCCCCAACCCCCCTCCTGGGCTCTTATGTTACATGCTCAGGTATCTTCCCTCAAGGAAAGTCTCCCATCCCCAATGCAGACAGTCCCAGTAAAACTTCCCTGCAACCTTCCCAGGTCAACACTCCCCACTCCCTGCTGCGTCACATCTCCCCCCCTTCGAGACTGAACTGAGCGGCGTCACTTTGCCCAGTGACCTGGGGAAGTTCAGGGTCCCCTCCCCAGGACAACGCGTCCGCTATCATGTTGGCACTTCCCTTCACATGGACCACGTCCACGTCATAATCCTGCAGGAGCAGGCTCCACCTCAGGAGCTTGGTATTGGTTCCTTTCATCTGGTGCAGCCAGGTCAGGGGAGAGTGATCGGTGTACACGGTGAAGTGTCGGCCAAATAGATACGGCTCTAGTTTCTTAAGGGCCCATACCATGGCCAGGCATTCCTTCTCAATGGCCATGTAGTTTTGCTCCCAGGGTAGCAACTTCTTGCTCGAGTACATGATCGGGTGTCTCTCCCCATTTTCATCATCCTGCATTAACACCGCCCCGTGTCTGAGGCGTCGGTGAACACCATAAAGGGCTTGTCAAAGTCTGGGTTTGCCAGAACTGGGCCACTGACCAGAGCCTCCTTCAGCACCCAGAGAACCTTCTGGCACTGCTTGGTCCAGACCACCTTGTCTGGCTTCCCCTTCTTGCATAGTTCAGTGATGGGGGCAGCTATGGCGCTAAAGTGGGGCACAAGTCTTCGATAGTACCTTGCCATCCCAATAAAGGATTGGACCTGCTTTTTAGTTTGGGGAGGTAAGATACTTCAGCCATCCCCACCTTGCATTTCTCAGCTTTTATGGTCAGCCCAGCCTCCTGGAGTCGGTCCAGCACTTGTCTAACCTGGGACACATGGCTAAAGACACAGATGTCATCAATATACGCCATGGCAAAACTCTCCATCCCCCTCAGTAGCTGATCCACCAGGCGCTGGAAGGTGGCTGGCGCCCCTTTGAGGCCGAAAGGCAGGGTCAGGAACTCATAGAGCCCCAGAGGGGTGATAAAGGCCAATTTCAGCCTGGCATCTGCATCCAGTGGCACTTGCCAGTAGCCCTTTGTAAGATCCATGGTGGTAAGGTAGTGAGCTCCTCCCAGCTTGTCTAGGAGCTCGTCAAGCCTGGGCATGGAGTAGGCATCAGACACGGTGATGGCAATTAGCTTCCGATAGTCCACACAGAACCGGATCAACCCATCCTTTTTGGGGACCAGCACCACCGGCATGGTCCAAGGGCTGGAAGATGGCTGGATCACCCCCAAAGCCAGCATGTCATTGACCTCTCTTTCTAGGTCCTGAGCAGTTTTCCCTGTGACTTAGAAGGGGGAGCATCTTATCGGCGGGTGCGATCATGTTTGCACCAGGTGGACAGTCAGATTAGTGAGTCCAGGCTGGGTGGAAAACAGCTGTCGGTACAGCTGCAGCACCGCTCTGATCTCAGCTTGTTTCCTGGGAGGAGCCAGCTCCTGTCTCAGGGAATAGATCTACTAAAGGGTCATCTCCCTGCTCCTCCCAATGTCCACAAACGGACAACACCACATTCCCCCTGTCGTAATATGGCTTCATGATATTCACATGGTACACCCGGCGGTGGTGTGCCCGCTTAGCCACATAGTTTACCTCATTTAATTGCTTGACCATCTTAAAAGGGCCTTCCCTTTTTGTTTTTTCTCATGGGGATGAGAACCATCACCTGATCCCTGGTGGTGTAGGTGCGGGCCTGTGCCGTGTGGTCATACCAGACTTTCTGCTTCCTCTGGGCTCTGGCCAAATTCTCCTTGGCCGGGCCCATGAGCTCAGCAAGTCTTTCTTGGAAGGTTAAGACATACTCCACCACTGATTCTCCATCGGGAGTGGCCTTCCCCTCCCATTCGTCTCTCATCAGGTCTAGGGGCCCCCTTACTCTCCTTCCATATAACAGTTTGAAAGGCGAAAACCCGGTAGACTCCTGGGGTACCTCCCTGTACGCGAACAGCAGGTGAGGTAAGTACTTGTCCCAATCCTGCGGGTGCTGGTTCATAAAGGTTTTCAGCATCATCTTTAGCGTTCCGTTGAACCTCTCCACCAGCCCGTTGGATTGGGGGTGGTATGCTGAGGCCCAGCTGTGCCGGACCCCACATTTATCCCACAAGCACCGGAGCAGGGCCAACATGAAGTTGGATCCTTGGTCTGTCAAGACATCCTTGGGGAACCCCACTCAGCTGAAAATGGTCAGCAGCGCATCTGCCACAGTGTCTGCTTCGATGGACAATAAGGGCACTGCCTCTGGGTAGCAGGTGGCGAAATCTACCACCACCAGAATGTATTTCTTCCCCGACCGGGTCATCTTGCTGAGAGACCCCACTATGTCCATAGCCACCTTCTGGAAAGGCTCCTCTATGATGGGCAAAGGTCTCAAAGCCGCTTTCCCCTTGTCCCAGGCCTTCCTCACCCTCTGACGAGGTCGCAGGATCGGCAATACTGTTGGACAGTGGTAAAGACCCCGGGCCAGTAAAAGTTCTGTAGCAGCCTCTGCTTGGTGCGCTGGATTCCCTGGTGCCCTGCGAGAGGGATGTTGTGGGCCAGGTACAGTAGCTTGCGGCGATACTTCTGGGGGATCACCAGCTGCCTCCGGATCCCCCATGACTCCATTTCCCCTGGGGGAGCCCATTCTCGGTACAGGAACCCCTTCTCCCACAGGCATCTTTCCTATCCTGGCAACCTCTCCCCATGTTCTGTACCACGCTGAGGTCCGCCAGGTCCCTTAGCTTCCGCAAGGAGGAATCTTTCTGCAACTCGGCCTGGAACTCAGCGGCTGGGGAAGGGATGGGGACCTGCTCCCTCTCGCCAGCTGGGATGAAGCCGCAGCCTCCCTGAGCCTTGTCCCTGGGCACTCCCTCCCCACCAGGATAGGGTTCTGCGCCTCTGGTAAGGTACCCTTCCTGAGGTTAGGGTGCAGTGCCCCTCTCCAGCTCTGGCTATGGGTCACAACCAGGGCGTTCTGGGGGTTGCTTGGCCAGTCCTCTAGGTCCCCCGCCCCATCAACATCTCAGTGGGCAAATGGTGGTGCACCCCCACGTTCTTGGGGCCCTCCTTGGCCCCCCATTTCAGATGCACCCTCGCCACAGACGCCTTGAATGGGGTCCTGCCCACCCCCGTCAGGGTCAGGTAGGTGTTGGGCATCACATGATCTGGAGCCACCACTTCGGGCCAGGCCAGCGTCACCTCCGCGCCCGTATCCCAGTATCCAATGACCTTCCTCCCATCCACCTCCAGAGGAACAAGACACTCGCTCCGCAGGGATAGCCCCGTGCCCACCCTATAAACGGAGAACCTTGAGTCCAGAGCATCCAGCCCTCCAGAGGAGCTGGCCTGGGGCACTCCTCCCTCCTGAGCAGTTGGTAAGCTGCCAGCCCCCCTTGCCTGGGAAGCCTGCCCCTCGTCCGGATGGTTCCCTACCCAGTTAACCCTGAGTGGATTCGGTCTGCTCAGTCTGTCCTTGAGCTTGGGGCACTGGGTCAGTGTGTGGCCTCTCTGGCCACAGTAATAGCAGCCCATGTCCCGTTGGTCCCCTCAAGCGGGTCAGTTGGTCCTGATGCCGGATGCTCCCCTTGGGAGGGGGTTCTCAATGTTCCCCCTTTGGGAGGTCCCAAGGTGACTCTCTCTCTGCATCGTGGTGGGCCTGTTCCTTTGGGACTCCTCTCTGCCACCCCTTGACTGGCTCTTCACAAACTCATTGGCCAGCCGCCCTGTGTGTCGCGGGTTCTCTGGCTTTTTGTCCTCCAACCATAGCCTCAGGTCAGATGGGCACTGATCATACAGTTGTTCAAGTACAATTAAGTCAAGCAGGTCCTCCTTCGTCCGGGCCCCATCTGCCCACTTGTGGGCATATCCCTGCATTCAGATGGCCAGTTGTAGATATGTGACCTCAGGGGTTTTACACTGACTCCGGAACCTTTCCCAGTACATCTTGGGAGTCAGCCCAAATTCACGTAACAGGGCCTTTTTGAACAGTTCATAGTCCCCTGCCTCCGCCCCTTCCATTCGGCTGTACATCACCACGGCTTTGGGGTCCAGTAAGGGGGTGAGAAACCAGAGCCTGTCTGCCAGGTCAACCCTGTGCAGCTTGTAGGCCATCTCAAAGGCATTCAGGAAGTCATCTATGTCCTCCCCCTCCTTATGCTGGGCCAGGAGGCACTTGTCAAAGCTCCAGGCAGTCCTGAGTCCCCCCTCACTCACTGCAGCCGGGGGCTCGCTGTCCCTCAGCCTTGCCAGCTCCAGCTCATGCTGCCGCTGTTTTTCCCATTCTTCTCACTCCTCCAGCTCATGCTGACGTTGCTTTTCGTGATCCTCTAGCTCTCTCAGTTTTAGATCCTGCTCCCATTGCAGACACCTCAGCTCCAGGGATGGGGAGCTCAGCCAGGAGGATCCCCTGCTGGCTGCAGGGGTCACAGTGCCCTTGGTATTTGCTGGGCTCCTTCCAGCCCCTCCCCTAGGCATAGGTAGGAGAGGTCTCGGGATGCCCTCAGTGGCAGCTGGGACAGACACTGGTGCCTGCCTTGTATCTGCCGGCATGCTCCCCTCAGAGACAGGGCTCGGTTCATCTGAGTGATCCTCCTCCTCCAGCTGGGCAATCAGCTGTTCTTTGGTGAGCTTCCCAATGCGCAGCCCCCTCTGCCTGCACAGCTCGACTAAGTTGCTCTTAAGGCGCTTCTTATACATCTTCCCACTGGCCGCTTGCAGGCCTGGGTGCTCTCAGCTCCCCACGGTTTCCAGGAGGAACCACTAGTGTGCCAGCCCTTCTCCAGGTCACCACCTCTCTCCCAGGGTCGAGCCGCAGACTCCTCCGCCCTTGATTCTGCTCGCCGCAGTCCCCAGGAGGACCCCGTTATTGCAACAGTCCTTGTTGCTGGTCACACACCCCCAGGGGTTAAGCATAGCTCCTCCGCACCCGAAACTGCTCCTCTCTGAATCTTCAGCACTCCTGGTCCCCATCAATCCCCCTTCGTTTTACTGCTCCCCAGTCACTTACTGCAGTAAGCGCCGTCCACGGGGTGCAGTAGATCCCACTGCTACCACCAGTTGTCATGGAGTGTGGGAGAGTCAGGGCCCTGCACCCCCACTTCCTGCGATTCACCATGACTCTCAGCCAGCCAGTAAAATGGAAGGTTTATTGGACAACAGCAACACAGTCCCAAACAGAGCTCGTAGGTACAACCAGGACCCCCCAGTCAAGTCCTTCTGGGAGGCAGGGAACTTAGATCCCAGACCTGGGGCTTCCTCCATTTCCCCAGCCAGCTCCCAACTGAAAACCCCCACTCCAGCCATCTCACACCCCTCCCCCGCGGTTCCTCCTCCAGCCTTTGTCCAGTTTCCCGGGCAGAAGGTGTGACCTGGCCCCAACCCCCTCCTGGGCTCTTATGTTACATGCTCAGGTATCTTCCCTCAAGGAACGTCTCCCATCCCCAGTGCAGACAGTCCCAGTAAAACTCCCCTGCAACCTTCCCAGGTCAATACTCCCCACTCCCGGCTGCGTCACACAGAGGATGTGGAAAAAGCTAATGAACTCAATGCTTTTTTGGCCTCTGTCTTCACGAACAAGGTCAGCTCCCAGACTACTGCACTGGGCAGCACAGCATGGGGAGGAGGTGATCAGCCCTCTGTGGAGAAAGAAGTGATTCAGGACTATTTAGAAAAGCTGGACGAGCACAAGTCCATGGGGCTGTATGCACTGCATCCGAGGGTGCTAAAGGAGTTGGCGGATGTGATTGCAGAGCCATTGGCCATTATCTTTGAAAACTCATGGCGATCGGGGGAGGTCCCAGATGACTAGAAAAAGGCTAATGTAGTGCCCATCTTTAAAAAAGGGAAGGAGGAGGATCCAGGGAACTACAGGCCAGTCAGCCTCACCTCAGTCCCTGGAAAAATCATGGAGCAGGTCCTCAAGGAATCAATTTTGAAACACTTAGCGGAGAGGAAAGTGATCAGGAACAGTCAGCATGGATTCACCAAGGGCAAGTCATGCCTGACTAACCTAATTGCCTTCTATGATGAGATAACTGGCTCTGTGGATGAGGGGAAAGCAGCGGATGTGTTATTCCTTGACTTTAGCAAAGGTTTTGATACAGTCTCCCACAGTATTCTTGCTGGCAAGTTAAAGAAGTATGGGCTGGATGAATGGACTATAAGGTGGATAGAAAGCTGGCTAGATCGTCGGGCTCAACGGGTAGTGATCAATGGCTCCATGTCTAGTTGGCAGCCGGTATCAAGGATTGCCCCAAGGATCGGTCCTGGGGCCGGTTTTGTTCAATATCTTCATTAATGATCTGGGGGATGGCGTGGACTGCACCCTCAGCAAGTTTGCAGATGACACTAAACTGGGAGGAGTAGTAGATACGCTGGAGGGTAGGGATAGGATATAGAGGGACCTAGACAAATTAGAGGATTGGGTCAAAATAAATCTGATGAGGTTCAACAAGGACAAGTGCAGAGTCCTGCACTTAGGATGGAAGAATCCCATACACTGCTACAGACTAGGGACCGAGTGGCTAGGCAGCAGTTCTGTAGAAAAGGACCTAGGGGTCACAGTGGACAAGAAGCTGGATATGAGTCAACAGTGTGCTCTTGTTGCCAAGCAGGCTAACTGCATTTGGGGCTGTATAAGTAGGGGCATTGCCAGCAGATCGAGGGACGTGATCATTCCCCTCTATTCGGCATTGGTGAGGCCTCATCTGGAGTACTCTGTCCAGTTTTAGGCCCCACACTACAAGAAGGGTGTGGAAAAATTGGAAAGAGTCCAGCGGAGGGCAACAAAAATGATTAGGGGGCTGGAGCACATGACTTATGAGGAGAGGCTGAGGGAACTGGGATTGTTTAGTCTGCACATGAGAAGAATGAGGGGGGATTTGATAGCTGCTTTCAACTACCTGAAAGGGGGTTCCAAAGAGGATGGATCTAGACTGTTCTCGGTGGTACCAGATGACAGAACAAGGAGTAATGGTCTCAAGTTACAGTGGGGGAGGTTTAGGTCGGATATTAGGAAAAACTTTTTCACTAGGAGGGTGGTGAAGCACTGGAATGCGTTACCTAGGGAGGTGGTGGAATCTCCTTCCTTAGAGGTTTTTAAGGCCCGGCTTGACAAAGCCCTGGCTGGGATGATTTAGTTGGGGATTGGTCCTGCTTTGAGCAGGGGGTTGGACTAGATGACCTCCTGAGGTCCCTTCCAACCCTGAGATTCTATGATTCTAAGCAGCTACTTGGAGAACCCAATGGCTTCGGAACTCCGCAAATGGGACATGTTTTTAGATGCTGAAAGATGCAGAGCTGAGATGACGAAGGCAGTTTCATAGCTCCACCCCCACCCCCAACCCAATGCCCCAGAGCATGGAATGCCCAGGCAAAATCTTACCACCCTTACTCACAACATGGGACTTTGGGTACATTGGTTGGCTGTGGCCAGAGCGCAGTGGAGGATGTGACCCCTCTCAGGGAAGTCTGTGCTTGTGACGTTCCCACAAGGTCTGTGTGGATAGGATCTCTGGAGGTAGTGAAGGAAATTAGTCCGGCTGGAAATTAGAGGCTGCTGAGATAAGATTCCAGCCTGTGAGCACCAGAGCACTTTCCAGTGTGGCCAGTGGCGGGATGGTTTTGTGGCTCAGGCCCTGCCTAGGACACAGGAAAGCTGGGGTCAGTTTCAACTCTCGCCTGTGACTGATTCCTTTGGTGAATCATGTGAACTCGGGATGTTCTCTGTACAATGGACATATTAATCCCCAGCTCATATGCAATCATACTGCCTCGCCGCATGGGGGTAAATCCATGAATGCTCAGGTGTTACAGGCCACAAGTGCCTAGCACAGCGGGCAGAGCCGTCCCTTGGGTAGGGCGAATCGGGGCGACCACCCTGGGCTCTGTGCTTTGGGGGGCCCCGCGCTTTGATAAAATTGGGACTGTCCTGATATTTAGCCCTTTGTCCCACATTCTGACTGATGTATGATCGGGACGCCATTTGTCCCGATGTTCAGGTGAGGAGGTGAGCGGACAAGCAGGGTGAGGAGGCAGGTGGGTGGGTGGACGGGGGGTGGGGGGGCCGCCGGGCAGACAGCGAGGAGACTAGCAGAGAGACTGACTTGTCCCAGGCCTTGCAATCCCCTAGGGACGGCCCTGACAGCAGAGCTGGGTGCTCCAGCATGGGCGTGAGATAAAGAACATGGTGCTGGAGCCATAGAAGGAGCTAAAATAGATTTGCATTTCTGCTGGGTTCTCACTGGCGGGGAAGCCCCTTTGCCCACCAGACAGGTTCCCCAATGGGATTTTTCTCAGGCTCACAGTCATCATGGGGAAAGGGCTATTAATGCTCTGTCCTGTGTCAGCCATGACCCATGGGTTACATAGGAATGGCCACACTGGGTCAGACCAATGGTCCATCTACCCAGTGTCCTGTCTTCCGACAGTGGCCAGTGCCAGGTGCTTTAGAGGGAATGAACAGAACAGGGAATTGAGGGATCCATCCCCTGTTGTCCAGTACCTGCTTCTGGCAGAGGCTAGGGACAGTGACACCCAGAGCACGGGGTTGCGTCCCTGTTCATCTTGGTGAATAGCCATTGATGGACCTGTCCTCCATGAATTTATCTAATTCTGTTTGAACCCCATTATAGTGTTGGCCTTCACAACATCCCCTGGCAACGAGTTCCACAGGATGACTGTGTGTTGTGTGAAGACATATTTCCTTCTCTTTGTTTTAAACCTGCTGCCCATTAATTTCATTGGGTGACCCCCTAGCTCTTGTGTTATGGGAAGGAGTTAATAACATTTCCCTATTCACTTTCTCCATACCAGTCAATATTTAATAGACCTATCATACCCCATTAGTCATCTCTTTTCCAAGATGAAAAGTCTTAGTCTTTTTTAATCTCTCCTATATGAAAGCTATTCCATACCCCTAATAATTTTTGTTGCCCTTTTCTGTACCTTTTGCAATTCTGATATATCTTTTATGAGATGGGGCAACCACATCTGCACGCAGTATTCATACCATGGATCTCTATAGAGGCAATATGATATTTTCTGTCTTATTATCTATGCCTTTCCTAATGGTTTATAACATTCTATTGTTTTTTTTGACTGCCGCGGTCCATTGAGCAGATGTTTTCAGAGAACAATGACTCCAAGATCTTTCTCTTGAGTGGTAACAGCTAATTTAGACCCCATCATTTTATATGTAAAGTTGGGATTATGTTTTCCAATGTGCATTACTTTGCATTTATCAACATTGAATGTCATGTGACATTTTGTTGCCCCATCACCCAGTTTTGTGAGATCCCTTTGTAAGTCTTCACAGTCTGCTTTGGATTTAACTATCTTGAGTAATTTTGTATCATCTGCAAATTTTTCCACCTCACTGTTTACCCCTTTTTCCAGATCACTGATGAATATGTTGAACAGCACTGGGGGACACCACTATTTAACTCTCTCCATTCCGAAAACAGACCATTTATTCCTACCCTTTGTTTCCTATCTTTTAACCAGTTACTGAGGACTTTCCCTCTTATCCCATGACTGCTTACTTTGCTTAAGAGCCTTTGGTGAGGGACCTTGTCAAAGGCTTTCTGAAAGTCTAAGTACACTATATCCACTGGATCCCCCTTGTCCACATGCTTGTTGACACCCTCAAAGAATTCTAGTAGATTGGTGAGGCATGATTTCCCTTTACAAAAACCATGTTGACTCTTCCCCAACAAATCTTGTTCATTTATAATTCTGTTCTTTACTGTAGTTTCAACCAGTTTTCCTGGTACTGAAGTTAGGCTTACAGGCCTGTAATTGCTGGGATCGCCTCTGGAGCCTTTTTAAAAAATTGGTGTCACATTAGCTATCCTCCAGTCATCTGGTACAGAAGCTGATTTAAATGATAGGTTACATACCACAGTTAGCAGTTCTGCAATTTCACATTTGACTTCCTTCAGAACTCTTGGGTGAATCCCATCTGGGCCTAGTGACTTATTGCTGTTTAATTTATCAGTTTGTTCCAAAACCTCCTTTAATGACACCTCAATCTGGGACAGTTCCTCAGATTTGTCACCTAAAAAGAATGGCTCAGGTTTGGGAATCTCCCTTACATCCTCATTCCTCAGCCATGAAGACCGATGCAAAGAATTCATTTAGTTTCTCTGCAATGGTCTTATCACCGCATTTTAAAAAAGATGTGGAGAAATTGGAGCGGGTCCAGAGAAGAGCAACAAGAATGATTAAAGGTCTTGAGAACATGACCTATGAAGGAAGGCTGAAAGAATTGGGTTTGTTTAGTTTGGAAAAGAGAAGACTGAGAGGGGACATGATAGCAGTTTTCAGGTATTTAAAAGGGTGTCATAAGGAGGAGGGAGAAAACTTGTTCACCTTAGCCT
>NC_048316.1:21097049-21176284 GCF_013100865.1 Trachemys scripta elegans | reverse complement strand
GGTCATGTTCTCAAGACCTTTAATCATTCTTGTTGCTCTTCTCTGGACCCTTTCCAATTTCTCCACATCTTTTTTAAAATGCGCTGCCCAGAACTGGACACAATACTCCAGGTCAGGCCTAACCAGAGCAGAGTAGAGCGGAAGAATGACTTCTCGTGTCTTGCTCACAACACACCTGTTAATACATCCCAGAATCAGGTTTGCTTTTTTTGCAACAGCATCACACTGTTGACTCATATTTAGCTTGTGGTCCACTATAACCCCTAGATCCCTTTCTGCTGTACTCCTTCCTAGACAGTCTCTTCCCATTCTGTATGTGTGAAACTGATTTTTCCTTCCTAAGTGGAGCACTTTGCATTTGTCTTTGTTAAACTTCATCCTGTTTAACTCAGACTATTTCTCCAATTTGTCCAGATCATTTTGAATTATGACCCTGTCCTCCAAAGCAGTTGCAATCCCTCCCAGTTTGGTATCATCCGCAAACTTAATAAGCGTACTTTCTATGCCAATATCTAAGTCGTTGATGAAGATATTGAACAGCGCCAGTCCCAAAACAGACCCCTGCGGTACCCCACTCGTTATGCCTTTCCAGCAGGATTGGGAACCATTAATAACAACCCTCTGAGTACAGTTATCCAGCCAGTTATGCACCCACCTTATAGTAACCCCATCTAAATTGTATTTGCCTAGTTTATCGATAAGAATATCATGCGAGACTGTATCAAATGCCTTACTAAAGTCTAGGTATACCACATCCACAGCTTCACCCTTATCCACAAGGCTCGTTATCCTATCAAAGGCCTAGTCTACACTTACCGGCTGGTCCGGAGGCACGCCATCGATGTTCTGGGATCGATCCCGGAAGTGCTCACAATCGACGCCGGTACTCCAGCTCGCCGAGAGGAGTATGCGGCGTCGACGGGGGGAGACTTCCGGCCGCGTCTGGACCGCGGTAAGTCCGGACTAAGGTACTTCGAATTCAGCTACGTTATTAACGTAGCTGAATTTGCGTACCTTAGTCCGAAGTCCGGACTAAGTGTAGACCAGCCCAAAGAAAGCTATCAGATTGGTTTGACATGATAGGAGTGTGCTGTACGTGGAAACCCTGAAGCGTAAACTGGACCAGGGTAAAGCCTTTGAGTTGACCAGCAAGTGGGACGCCAGCAACCACTTCCTCACTGGGGGGCGGCTTCACCCGTTTCGCCGACTGACGGTTCATCCACCGTGCCCGGCTCAACTGCGTCCCTCTCAATGGAGCCATCCGCCACGGGAACCGAGACAAATGTTGCAGGAAGTGCGGCTACTCCAACGAAACCCTGCCCCACGGCCTGTGTAGCTGCAAGCCCCACTCCAGAGCCTGGCAGCTGCGCCACAACGCCGTCCAGAACCTCCTGGTGAAAGCCATCGCACCACCCTGGGGGCGGTCGCCGTGAACTGCACCATCCCCGGTACCGACAGCCAGCTGCAACCTGACGTCATCGTCACCGATGAGGCCCAGAAAAAGATCGTCCTCGTCGCCATCATGGTCTCCTTTGAGAATAGGACCCCAGCCTTTCGTGAAGCCCGAGCTCGTAAGCTGGAAAAGTATGCCCCCCTGGCCAATACCCTGAGAGCGAAGGGCTACGAGGTGCAGATGGACGCCCTGATCATCAGAGCCCTGGGCACCTGGGACCCTTGCAACGAGCGTTGTTATACCAATAAAAACTAGCAGGATCTTATTAAAGGGGACAAGATAAAGATGCCACATTTATTATGATAACAATTTGATTTATGACCAATAACTAATATCTTAATCCTTATACACACACATTATACCTAATACCTATACACACACACACACACACACACACACACACATCAGATGTTCTGCAGCTGCTGCATAGTTACCAGTCCTGCTTGAGTCTGTGGCTTGAGTTTGCAGCTTGGGTTCGTAGTTTGTGGTGGTAACTGGCCAGGAAAGCCGGGCACAAGGACGAGCTGGGTCTCTGTTGGGCATGAACCAATACCCTTCCATGTTGGCAGCAGACTGTTACCCTCCTCCAAAGTTTTCCATCTCACCCATCCTTTTTGTAGGCTTTAGTTTGAATCCAGAGTCTATAGGTCTTGCTGTGTCACGCTGCCTTCAGGTTTGGTGATTGATCACCCGTCAATTGCAGACATGACTTTCAGACTCGGACCGGGCTTTGATCTTCCTTTTATTGTACCTTTTCTTTTTAGGGTGGATTCTTCTTACTTTGTTAGGGCTCTTGTCTGCATTTTCAGCCGTTGGTGTTTGAACTTTATTTAATCAGGACAGGCTGGGGCTGGAGGTTGATTCCATCATTCTTACATACCTCATTCACACATCTAAACTAAACTAATAAGATTACAGCAGGGCTTGCAAAAATGAAGGTTGCAGCAAGCCCTTACAAAATGGAGTAAGCATTTTAAAATGGGGTTTGAATTACAATATGGCAAACAGTGAACAGAAGTTACAGTATAGACAAGTATAATGGATGGCAAACAGTGAACAGAAGTTACGCTGTAGGCAAGTGTAATAAATGGTGAACAGAAGTTACAATATTGAAACAGTGCAAGTCTCAGGTTATGTTTACACTACGAAATTAGGTCGAATTTATAGAAGCCGGTTTTATAGAAATCGGTTGTATGCAGCCCATTGTGTGTGTCCCCACAGAAAATGCTCTAAGTGCTCTAGTCGGTGGACCGTGTCCACAGTTCCGAGGCTAGTGTCGACTTCCGGAGCATTGCACTATGGGTAGCTATCCCACAGTTCCCGCAGTCTCCACCGCCCATTGGAATTCTGGGTTGAGATCCCAATGCCTGAATGATGCAAAACAGTGTCGCGGGGGGTTCTGGGTACATGTCGTCAGGCCCCTCCCCCTCCGTCAGAGCACCGGCAGACAATAGATTCGCGCCTTTTTACCTGGGTTACCTGTGCAGACAACATACCACGCCAAGCATGGAGCCCGCTCAGATCAGGTCACCGTCACCATATGTCATCTGGGTGCCGGCAGACGTGGGACTGCATTGCTACACAGCAGCAGCTGCTAACTGCCTTTTGGTGGTAGACGGTGCAGCATGACTAGCAGCCATAGGGCTGCATTGCATCAGCCCCTTGCCTTTTGGTAGAAGATGGTATATTACGACTGGTATCCATCGTCGTCGTACTGCAGTGGCTGTCAATCATGGGCACCTGGGCAGACATGCAACTGTCTCGATGATGATGGCTATCAGTTGTAGTATGCTATTTTCTGCCAATTGCCCAGTATTGTCTGCTAAGCACCCAGAAGAGGCTGAGGGCGATCTGGGTGCTGGCAGACGTGGGGCTGGCAGACGTGGGGCTGCATTGCTACACAGCAGCAGCCCCTTGCCTTTTGGTAGAAGATGGCATATTACGATTGATATTCGTCGTCGTACTGCAGTGGCTATCAGTCATGCTGCACCATCGGCTGCCAGCTTAAGATGTAAAAAATAGATTTGTTCTGTATTCATTTGCTTCCCCTCCCTCCGTGAAATCAACGGCCTGCTAAACCCAGGGTTTTGAGTTTAATCTTTGGGGGGACCATTCTGTGTGACAGTTGTTTGTGTTTCTCCCTGATGCACAGCCACCTTTCTTGATTTTAATTCCCTGTACCTGTACGCCATGTTGTCACTCGGCCCTCCCTCCCTCCCTCCTTCCTTCCCCATGTCCGTCAGATACTAGTTTCGCGCCTTTTTTCAGACCAGACGCCATAGCACTGGGATCATGGAGCCTGCTCTGATCACCGCGGCAATTATGAGCACTATGAACACCACGCGCATTGTCCTGGAGTATATGCAGAACCAGGACATGCCAAAGCGAAACCCGGACCAGCTGAGGAGGCGATTGCAGCGCGGCGACGAGAGTGATGAGGAAATTGACATGGACATAGACTTCTCACAAGGCACAGGCCCCAGAAATGTGGAAATCATGGTGTTACTGGGGCAGCTTCATGCCGTGGAACGCCGATTCTGGGCCCGGGAAACAAGCACAGACTGGTGGGACCGCATCGTGCTGCAGGTGTGGGACGATTCCCAGTGGCTGCGAAACTTTCGCATGTGTAAGGGCACTTTCATGGAACTTTGTGACTTGCTTTCCCCTGCCCTGAAGCACCAGAATACCAGGATGAGAGTAGCCCTCACAGTTGAGAAGCGAGTGGCGATAGCCCTGTGGAAGCTTGCAACGCCAGACAGCTACCGGTCAGTCGGGAATCAATTTGGAGTGGGCAAATCTACTGTGGGGGCTGCTGTGATCCAAGTTGCCAGGGCAATCAAAGACCTGGTGATATCAAGGGTAGTGACTCTGGGCAACGTGCAGGCCATAGTGGATGGTTTTGCTGAAATGGAATTCCCAAACTGTGGTGGGGCCATAGACGGAACCCATATCCCTATCTTGTCACCGGAGCACCAAGCCACCGAGTACATAAACCGCAAGGGGTACTTTTCAATGCTGCTGCAAGCCCTGGTGGATCACAAGGGACGTTTCACCAACATCAACGTGGGATGGCCGGGAAAGGTACATGATGCTCGCGTCTTCAGGCACTCTGCTCTGTTTCGAAAGCTGGAGGAAGGGACTTTCTTCCCAGACCAGAAAATAACCGTTGGGGATGTTGAAATGCCTATCGTGATCCTTGGGGACCCAGCCTATCCCTTAATGCCATGGCTCATGAAGCCATACACAGGCAGCCTGGACAGGAGTCAGGACCTGTTCAGCTACAGGCTGAGAAAGTGCCGAATGGTGGTGGAATGTGCATTTGGACGTTTAAAAGCGCGCTGGCGCAGCTTACTGACTCGCTCAGACCTCAGCGAAAAGAATATCCCCATTGTTATTGCTGCTTGCTGTGCGCTCCACAATATCTGTGAGAGTAAGGGGGAGACATTTATGGTGGGGTGGGAGGTTGAGGCACATCGCCTGGCCGCTGATTACGTGCAGCCAGACACCAGGGCGGTTAGAGGAGCACAGCAGGGCGCGGTGCGCATCAGAGAAGCTTTGAAAACGAGTTTTGTGACTGGCCAAGCTACGGTGTGAAACTTCTGTTTGTTTCTCCTTGATGAACCCTCCGCCCACCCCCCACCCCGGTTCACTCTACTTCCCTGTAAACCAACCACCCCACCCTCCCCTCCCCACTTCGAGCACCGCTTGCAGAGGCAATGAAGTCATTGTTACTTCACATTCATGCATTCTTTATTAATTCATCACACAACTAGGGGGATAATTGCCAAGGTAGCCCGGGATGGGTGGGGGAGGAGGGAAGGAAAAGGACACACTGCATTTTAAAACTTTAACTCTTATTGAAGGCCAGCCTTCTGATGCTCGGGCAATCATGTGGGGTGGAGTGACTGGGTGGCCGGAGGCCCCCCCACCGTGTTCTTGGGCGTCTGGGTGAGGAGGCTATGGAACTTGGGGAGGAGGGCTGTTGGTTACACAGGAGCTGTAGCGGCTGTCTCTGCTCCTGCTGCCTTTCCTGCAGCTCAACCATAAGCTGGAGCATATCAGTTTGATGCTCCAGCAGCCGGAGCATCGACTCTTGCCTTCTGTCTACAAGCTGACACCACCTATCATCTTCAGCCCGCAACTTGCTCTGTTCATCCCGCGATTCAGCCCGCCACCTCTCCTCTCGTTCATATTGTGCTTTTCTGAAGTCTGATATTGACTGCCTCCACGCATTCTGCTGTGCTCTATCAGCATGGGAGGACATCTGCAGCTCCGAGAACATATCGTCCCGCGTCCTCCGTTTTCTCTTTCTAATGTTCACTAGCCTCTGTGAAGGAGAAACATTTGCAGCTGGTGGAGGAGAAGAGAGAGGTGGTTAAAAAAGAACATTTTAGAGAACAATGGGTACACTCTTTCATGTTACATTTTGCTGTTCACATTACACAGCACATGTGCTTTCATTACAAGGTCGCATTTTTCCTCTTATAGTGAGGGCCTGCTGGTTTCTTGTGAGAGATCACTCACGCAGTGCCAGGCAACAGATTTTGGCTTGCAGGCAGCCATGGTAAGCCACAGTCTTTTGGCTTTTTTAACCTTCTTAACATGTGGGAATGGTTTCAAACAGCAGCGCCCTCATTTCCCATATCAAGGATGAATTGGGTTGGCCATTTAAAATGGGTTTGCAATGTAAAAGGAGGGGCTGCGGTTTCCAGGTTAACATGCAGCACAAACCCAACTAACCCCCCTCTCCCCCACACCCAATTCTCTGGGATGATCACTTCACCCCTCCCCCCACCGCGTGGCTAACAGCGGGGAACATTTCTGTTCAGCAGAGCAGGAATGGGCACCTCTGAATGTCCCCTTAATAAAATCACCCCATTTCAACCAGGTGACCATGAATGATATCACTCTCCTGAGGATAACAAAGAGCGATAAGGAATGGATGTTGTCTGCATGCCAGCAAACACCGGGACCATACGCTACAATGCTTTGTTATGCAATGATTCCAGACTACATGCTACTGGCCTGGCGTAGTAAAGTGTCCTACCATGGTGGACGGGATAAGGCAGCCCTCCCCAGAAACCTTTTGCAAAGGCTTTGGGAGTACATGAAGGAGAGCTTTCTGGAGATGTCCCTGGAGGATTTCCGCTCCATTCCCATTCACGTTAACAGACTTTTCCGGTAGCTGTACTGGCTGCGATTGCCAGGGCAAATTAATCATTAATCATTAAACACGCTTGCTTTTAAACCATGTGTAATATTTACAAAGGTACACTCACCAGAGGTCCCCTGTGTGCCCTCAGGGTCTTGGGTGAGTTCGGGGGTTACTGGTTCCAGGTCCAGGGTGACAAACATATCCTGGCTGTTGGGGAAACTGGCTTCTCTGCTTCCTTGCTGCTGTGAGCTATCTACATTACCTCCATCCTCATCTTCCTCGTTCCCTGAACCCTCTTCCCTGTGTGTTTCTCCAGTGAGGGAGTCATAGCACACGGTTGGGGTAGTGGTGGCTGCACCCCCTAAAATGGCATGCAGCTCCGCATAGAAGCGGCAAGTTTGCGGCTCTGCCCCGGACCTTCCGTTTGCTTCTCTGGCTTTGTGGTAGGCTTGTCGTAGCTCCTTAATTTTCACGCGGCACTGCTGTGCGTCCCTGTTATGGCTTCTGTCCTTCATGGCCTTGGAGACCTTTTCTAATACTTTGCCATTTCTTTTACTGCTATGGAGTTCAGCTAGCACTGATTCATCCCCCCATATGGCGAGCAGATCCCGTACCTCCCGTTCGGTCCATGCTGGAGCTCTTTTGCAATCCTGGGACTCCATCACGGTTACCTGTGCTGATGAGCTCTGCGTGGTCACCTGTGCTCTCCACGCTGGGCAAACAGGAAATGAAATTCAAACGTTCGCGGGGCTTTTCCTGTCTACCTGGTCAGTACATCTGAGTTGAGAGTGCTGTCCAGAGCGGTCACAATGAAGCACTCTGGGATACCTCCCGGAGGCCAATAATGTCGAATTCCGTCCACACTACCCCAATTCCGACCCGCAAAGGACAATTTTATCGCTAATCCCCTCGTCAGAGGTGGTGTAAAGAAACTGGTTTAAAGGGCCCTTTAAGTCGAAAGAAAGGGCTTCGTCGTGTGAACGTGTCCAGGCTTAATTCGATTTAACGCTGCTAAAGTCGACCTAAACTCGTAGTGTAGACCAGGCCTCAGTGATTTAAGCAGGAATTGGATTGATAGTGAAACTTACAAAGGCATCTGATGGAACAGCTATGGCTCTTAACAAGCATCTTAATTGTTAATTAACCAGTTATTGGGGTAACCGGTTTTATGAATGAATATTGTTTCATTCATAAAACTTTACTTATGAAGTTACATTAATAAAGTGAACAATTAAAAACAATTTCATTCAACAGTTCTACAGCGTGTGCTGCAGACCTGCGGGATCGGTCAATGCTACACATGGCTCATGAGGCACCTCATGGTCTCAGACACCATCCGATGGTCCAGGGACATCTACATCGAACATGTCACCAGCCACCAACAGTACCAGGAGACATGAGCTGGAGCGACATTGTGCATCAACTACGAGAAAGGGACCAAGAGACTTTATCCATTGGACCATATGAACTAGAACCATAAACTCACTAAACGTTAAATCTCACTAAATAAGGGTCAATTCATCCTCATCATCGTATCCACTAATTATACTCCACATCTGAACATAGCCATTATATGAACAACATACCCTAATATCTCAATGTTTGTACTTTGACCCGTTAACCTTTTACCCCCAATCGGGGATATTGCCGATTATCTGTTCTTTGCACCATCTGATCTTAAACTGAACTTCGCACCCCTTGATAATCTGTACGTTATTCCCTGATAACCAGAAACTTCTACACTTAAACTCTGTACAGTTTTTTTTTAATTAAACATCATCTTAATAATTTTTTTATATATAAGCATACAATGGAAGGCTGCCTGGCTCCTCTCTCAAGGCAAGTTAGGAGGGGCAAGGTGGTTGGGGGGAAGGCATAAGACACACTAAAAGTGAAAGAAAGGCCTGGCACCCTCACTCCTTACCCCTCCCATGGAATACAAAAGACGTGGGATGAAGAACCCAGACTCACAACCCTCCAAAACAGAACCTGACCATAAGTTGTAAGGCGTGTGACGAGGCACGTGCATTGCAGGTATGGAGGAGCTGGGAAATAGGGACACAGGCAATACTCTGTGGCATCAGAGTTGGGAACATAATTCTGGGAAACAGACTCTGCTGGCGTGTAGAGCTATAGATATACTTGCTTGGAACTAACCCCAATAAACATCGTATTGCCTGCATTTCAGACTTCTGGTCTTCTGCTTTCTGAGTGCATGACAAGAACCAGGGGAGGGGGTGAAGGGAAACCCTCTAACATATAGCTGCACTTGGACTGCAGGTTCAATCACCTTTTCCCCAGGCTAGTAGCATATGTGTTAGTGAATGTACCAGTGCCTTCTCCCCACTCCCTCTGGTTTAAGCTACACAGGATACCTTGTCTCCTCTTTCTCTACCAGCTGACCTTTTCTCTCTCTTGCCTGTCCCCCCATTTCCCCTGCCCTTCACCAGCACACCCTGACCTTTCTCTCTTTCTCTATGAGGGGCAAAGCAGTGGAGAATGAGGAGTTTATGCTATGTTCGTGACATACATACCGAGAAGTTAGATAAACACATAAATACTCTTGATGGAAGGTTACAACCTAACACAACTGTATTTCATAGAATTCAGAACACATAAGAACCCAAATACACAGGGAGAGAGAAAACAAGCTGCTCCCTAAGGCAGCACAACACAACTTACCCCACACTGCTTTAAAGGATGGTTCTTTCCAGGCTGGGTCTGACCTCAGGCTTTGCTATAGTGCCCCTTGGCCTTAAAGCAGGACACAAACTACCCCCTACCTCCCACCCCTATATACACTGTCAAGGTGACAACTTGCAGTTCCAACACAGTCCTCAAAATACCATAGTTTGCTTGAATGAGGATGTGGGAGAAGGGGATATGCCTATACCCAGCTGTGAACTCCAATTTGGATTGTGACCTTCATCTCATGGTGGAACCTCCCTGTGATAGCAGGGGTTTGGCCTGGAGTTGAATGACCTGATGATGGCTCAGAAGCCAGAGCAGAGCAATTTAGGGCCAGCAGCTTTGCTTCTCTCTCAGCTACCAGCCCAGCCCCTGTAACAATGGACTCTCTACACAGCAGCCTGGCTGGGGGGAGGTTCTAGAATCTCCCAGCTGGAGCACATGGTCAAAAAGGGACAGAGACTTGGGAACGTCTTTGAGCTGGGGAGGCTGGAGGGAGGCATCCCCTGCCAGATGCACCATTCCTGCCCGTGAGCTGTCCAGTTGTGGTTGTCTTGTCTTTTAGGTAAGATCTAAAATGTCCAGAAACAGTGTAGCCAATTCTTAAGATATCCCTTAGAGCCCAAAGGACGCTGGAACAACTTGTATAGTGGGGGAGCTGAGAGCCATTGAACCAAACTATAAACTATATAATGGAAACCACTTCAGGCCAGAGGGTGCGGCAGTCCCCCCCAGCATCCCTAGTTCCAGCACCTATGTATAGCGCTACCTCCTGGAGTCATATGATTACCTGAAAATATCAGGTTTCACTTAATAAAGAAAAACATTTCTAGCCCTCCTGGTTGTGGAGAAAAACTTGAAACCCTGACCCCCCCAAGCGCTCCACCACAGACAGGCAAGAAAAAGAACCCAGAATTCAGTATTTTTCAGATCTCCTGATTTTAAGCCAGTCTGATGATCTGGTGGGGAGAAGGGGTTCACTCATTATTTTTGAGTACTTGGGGTTGGCGATGCTGCAGAAATGTTAATTTCCTAATTGCACACGGTGCTCGGATGCCACACGATGGGCGGCCCTGGTATAAGAATCCAAAGAGGGTTAGGAGAATGGGTGAGAGACACAGTGAGAAGAGATTGCCGATGTAGGGGCCTAAGGCTCACTTACACTGGCAGCCTACAGAGGCCTCAGCATGGGTGGAAATGGCGTCCTATGGTGATCTTTCTATGGGCATCTTATGAATTCTGATGCATTTTATGAACTCTGTGTCCAGCTCCAGCCCTCTCTGTGTATTAACCAGCCATGGGCTGACCAGGGCCCTGTCACCTGTCACACACCCTGCTGCATGGAGAGGCTACAGAACAAACCAAAGGAGTCATGAATATTGTAATGACTCTGCTCTGGCAGGAGAATGAGGATGCCTGAGCGGGAAGGATCCAGTTACGCCAGGTGGATTGCAGAAAGGGGTTTCTGGCGCAGTGGAATTGCCTCTGAAGGAAACTGGCAGCAGCAGAGGTAAGAGAGACTCCATGATTTGGAGAAGTCATATGCAGGAGGGGGCTCCCTGACTCTTACCAACCCCCCAAGAATGCTGAGAGTGGGGAGGAAGCAGAGGCAGAGAATGGGGGTACAGGTGTTTCTTATTTTGTATGGATCTGTATATCTCTTGTGCTGTCTAAACCAGTGATCACTTAGAGAGACTCTCTGCGTCTGTTTGCTTCAACTAGGATGTGTTCCCGAAGCAGTGAACCATGACCCAGAGTGCCCCCAAGGCTGGAGCTCTGGCGGAGGGTTTGCTAAAGCAAATAGGGAATCTGTAGGAGCCAGAAGTAGTTTCAGGACTTAGGCAGTTGAACTCTGGGGTCTCAGCTCTTCAAAGGGGGTGCGAGAAAGAGAATCTGCATCCAGATGTGTGCCTAACATTCCAGAGCCTGGATTCTGCTCAGACTCAGGGAAGCTTAAAGCACAGGGGCCCAGCACGTGGGACCCAAACAGTGGCCTGGTGGCTGTCTATCCAGGGGATCTGAACCAGGGCAATAACACTTCCTGATCCTGAGAATACCTCACTAACTGGTGAAAGGGCTGCCCTGCTGTGTAGGAGGGGTGTGGCCAGAATGCACTGCACTCTAGGTGTTCTCTGGTTTGCAGCACGCAGACCATAAATTAGAATAACCCTGAGATTTCTCCAATTTACATGGGGGGAGGGGGGCAGGTCCCAGACTAGGCAAAGTGCAAAGGTGTCTTAAGGCTATCTTTCCCAGCCCCACCCAATCCCTGCTCCAGGAATGGCATAGCCCAGAATCTGGCCCTATGATTCTACACTCTGGGAAGGAACAGTGTTAAAGGGGAATCGATTGAGTTATTCCAAATTTGAAAATGCTGATGACTCCCTCCTGTTTATTCTGTGCCCTGACATCTGATCAAGGGGGGAGTTTGTTTGATTAGAGGGCAGGAGAAGCAGGACCAAGATAAACAATGGGCCATGTTGCATATTATTCCCTTGGTGGAAATTTACCGCCAGAAATCATGCAAGCAAACACCGGGGCTATATAATTTTATAACCAGTTGTTACACTTGAGGACAAGCTGTGTTTTTGACCTCTCATTCAATCCCCTTGCCAAATGACGGGTCCACACCTGGATTTCTCTTAGGGTGGAGTCCCGCAATTCCCCCCTGGTTTTCACTCAGGTCAAAGAACCCTTGTTCACTATCCTAGTACCTCATCAGCTCCACCTGGGTTTTGGTTCCTGCTTAGATTTCCCTCTGAATGACTATGACCAGTATGAAAGTGCAGTGACGGAGAAAGAACTTGTTCCAAACCAAGTACGATTTATTTATCCCGAGGAATACAACAGAGAGGAAGTGGGTTAAAGCAACAAAAGGCCTGTACACACATTCTCATCCCCATGCAGTCGCCTTTCCTTGCAAGTGTAGGAATCCCCCACTTCGTCTGTCACATCCCCACAGTACTGAGCTGGCTGCAGCTGCACCCTTGCAGTTCGTGCCTCTCACTCTCTGGCCCTTCAGTCAGAGTCTCCGCTTTTAACTCATTTCCAGCTCTTTGGTTATGACAGTTCTTGCCTAAAAGGCCAAGGTTTCAAGCTGGTGCCTTCCCCCGTTCACCATAGGACCAGTCAGATTCCTGACCATACGTCAGTGGAGGTAACCTTCAAAGGAATGAGCACCTATATCAGTGCAAGGCCCGCAAGCCAATGGCGGCTCCCATCGACCCGAAGTGCGGCTCGCTAACTTCCCTCTAAGCTGTGCGGCCGCGCAGCAGGCTACAAATAGCCGTGCAGCAGCTCTAAAGGGCCCCGCAGCAGGGACCTGGAGAGGAGAGAGGTAGGGGGTGGGCAGGAACTGGGGAGGGGAGCAAGTTGGGGCTTGCAGGGTTGCTGTGGGCCTCTCCCCTGGCCCCGGAGCTCCCTGCAGCCGGAGGGGAGAGAGGGGCCCCTCCCCCGGAGCTCCGTGCTGCCTGCCGGCAAGAAGAGACAAGCACCTTCCCTGGAGCTAGCTGCTGCTGGCAGGGAGAGGGCTGGGGGGAGTCCTCTGGCCCCAGCCCCGGGGCAGCCTGCATGCACCCCAAACTCCTCATCCCCTGACCCACCCCAGAGTCCACACCCCCACCCAGTGGCCTCACGCCCTCCTTGCATCCCAACCCTCTTCCCAGCCCTTAGCCCCCTCCCAAACCCCTCATCCCCAGCTCCACCCTAGAGCCCTCATCCCCAGCCAGAGGGATGAAAAGAAAACAGAACAAATTGACCAACGAACATTTGGATTGCTTTACTGGGCTTGTGATGACAGATTACGAATACTGCATGAACAAAGTCAAGGAGGAACAGGCACACTTTTGCTCATCCAGTTTTTAAAGTAAGTTTTGCATTCTTCTGCTCTTAAAAAGTTTATTCGCAGAGGTGCCTTTTTAATTCCATATATTTTCTTGGCTATTATTTTATAAAAGGAGTATTGTTTTATTGTACAGGTAGACTGTTTTAGTTGCACGAGTGGCTCTGTAACATGACATCGTTAAGGAGTAGTAAGCACTGTGTTAATTTAGTAATTGATGTGGCTCTCACATTGAAGGTTTTTTGCCAAAGTGGCCCCACTTCAAAAATAGCGAAGAGCACTGACCTATATTGTCAGTTAGAGTAGCTGCCACTGGGGCTGTCAACAGCCATTGTCTTTTGGTACCTGCTGACCAAAGCTAACTAGGACAGCCTTAACTCTGTTGTCTTTTAGCCAGCACTATTAGGGTTACCATATTTAAAAAATAAAAAAAGAGGACACTCCACGGGCCCTAGCCCCACCCCTTTCCCATCCTGGCCCCGCCCCAACTCCGCCCTTTCCCCGCCTCTTCCCCAAGTCCCTGCCCTAACTCCCCCTCCTCCCTCCCAGCCACGCGAAAAGGGCTGCCCGAGCGCTACCGGCTTCACGGTTTACCGGGCAGCCTCCAGACCCTGCGCCCCCGGCTGGCGCTTCCCCAGCGCAGCTGGAGCTCGGGAGGGGAAGCGCCCAGCCAGGGGCGCAGGGTCTGGAGGCTGCCCGGCAAACCATGAAGCCAGTAGCGCTTGGGCTTTGGGCAGCCCCTATGCCTCCAGACCCTGCGCCCCCAGCCGGGCACTTCTCCTCCCCGGCTCCAGCTGCTCTGTTCCGGCGGCGCAGGGTCCGGAGGCACGGGGGCTGCCTGAAGCCGGTAGCGCTGACTCGGGCAGCTTGGCTCTTAAACAGAGCCAAAGTCTGAGTCCGGGGAGGAGCAGAGCAGCCGCAGCAGGGGAAGTGCCTGGCCAGTATTTTTCCCGGACATGTTCCGCTTTTTGGCAGTTCCCCCCGGATGGGGGTTTGATTGCCGAAAAGCCAGACATGTCCGGGAAAAACCGGACATATGGTAACCCTAAGCACTACAATAAACACCAAATCCCAGAGATATATTGTTGTGGGCTGGGTAAAATGTCACTGAAATTAGTGAGTGTAGAGCCACACTTCATTTGGGACAAATGTAAGAAACAACATGGGCCTCAAACTGCCCAAAACAAAGGCACACCTGAGTCTGCTCAGGAATTACTTGCACTGTGTGCAGATGGCATTGGCTGGGTATTTTTTGGTGTGGGCAGTAGGGTCTGTGTGTGTGAGAAGGGAAGAAACACAAGAGTGATAGCAGAAAGCCAGACACAGCTGAACATGCACAGAAAGCGTGACCCTAATAAGAAGTTAGAGAGGGATCTTTGGGGCAGAGGGCTCGCTGAAAGGGGCTTGAAATTGTGAGCAAAGAAACTGTCTCCTGTTGCTTGGTTCCTCCTGTGCTTAGGGGAGCAGGACTTAGTACATTCTTTGTTAGAGAGACAGAATCGCATCAAAGATAACTGGCTCCAGCCTCAATTTCTCGTCTTAACAGAAACAGCCTGCAGACCCCAGGCTTTGGCTAGCTGCTCAGGGTAAAACTGAGAAAATGACTGCCGGTATGTTCCACGTTCTCCACACCACTAATACGTGGGTCACGTTTATTGTTATTAGGTGTAGCAGTTATGCAAGTGGAGATAAGGAGAATGAAAGCTCCTGGCTTGGGAAATAAATTGCTTATCAGCCAAGGTCAGAAAGGAAAATCAGAAATCTTCCCTGCGGCTGCTGGTTGCACAATCCCTAGGGGCACTCGAAGGATGAACTAGTGGTTTGCCTTCAGCTGATTCATTAGGTATTGACTACCAATGGAGGGTGGGTGGTACCAGACAAACCACGCCAGCCTCGCAGGTGCTAGACTCGTGTCAAGGGCCTTGCCTCTTTCGAAAGCCTCACAGAGGGTAGAATCTAGCTCTGGTTCCAAGCCTGCTTCTTTCACACCAGCGGCATCTCTCCGAGGACATTAACCCAGTGTATTGGAGCAAGTCTGTTTACCTTGAGCCAGCTGCAGTGGCACTGAGCCGAACACCCCATCGCCTTCCTCTGTGAGTGGATGCAGCTCAAGTAGTAATTAAACCAGTTGGTTCTCAGGAGGGATGGAGCAAAGAGCATCTGCTAGAGGAGAGTGGACTGGAATAGGACTGAGGAGGGGGTAGTTCTATTCCAGGCTCAGTCACCCAGCACAGCCACAATGCACGCCACTGGCTTATACTGCCTAGACTCTGCTCCTCTGGGCTGGTTTGGGCTCTGTGCCCCAGCAGAACACCAGGGGGACGCAGGCTACCCATTGTGTGGGGATTTAAGGCCCAACCGGCAGCAGGAACAGAGCCGTTCCATTGAAGTGAGGAGGGGGAATCTGCCCCCAGCGGGAGGATGGGCATGCATCTTCCATGGCAGTCTGGGGGTGTTTGGGGCAGCAGAGCTCAGGAGATTGATGGGGGCATGAATGGTGGATCTGCTGCTATGCAAGACCTGCCAGCTGAAATGCCACCCCATGGACAGACTGGATGTGCAATAGCCACAGAGCCTACTGCAATGGAAGCAGAGCATTTCCCTCACCTCAGGAGGCGGAGTCCGTCCAGCTGGCACAATTGGTCATGTGTTTATCCTTGGCTTTTGCCTCACTTACCCCCTAGGTGCTATGAAGCATGTGAGAGGAGCTAGGGGAGGGTAATGTGGATTCCTTTCTTTCTTTATCAGGCTTTGAAAATTACCTTGGAATGAGATCCAAGACTGTATATACTAAGCGCTGGACCAGTGCCAGAACAATACAGCAAACCTGTGGACCAGGTATAGGCATGACTGGTTCAAGGGCTGAGATCACGTACAATTCCAGCACTGAGTGGCATGCTGTATAAAGCGATAGGGGCTTTTGAACTTGTTCCCAGGGGTGTGGTTATTCCATGGCACAAGCAGGAGGTGTGGGTGGGTGGCTAATTGCACGCCAAAGATGAAATGAACCCTTGTGCAAACTAAGTCCTTTCTGAACAAGGCTGAATTTCATCCGGCGTGAGTGAGCACTAAAGAAAATGTATAACTTACCCCTGTAACAGGGTAGCTCATCCCTTAATGGCTGGAGGGCCTAGGGCTAGCCCAGACTGCTTACTAAAGGAGAGTAGCTCATTCCCTATAAAGAGCAGCAAGTGGCTGCAGTAGCAGAGGTCTGAGAAGCTGGCTGGAGACAGAAGGAGGAAGAGTAGCTCTTGCAGAAACTTTGCAGTGTGCCCAGCTCTGGGAAAGAGGGCTGGGAACTCCCCAGCTAAGGGGAGAGAGGCATTGAACTAGGTTCAGGAGGGCCAGTGTGTACTCGAAGAATTAATAAATTGGACCCCACATGGGGACTTCTTTAACTTCCTTTGGACTGTTAACAGGCCGGCTCCAGGCACCAGCCGACCAAGCACGTGCTTGGGGCGGCACCTTAGAAGAGGCGGCCAATGTTGGGGTGGCGGGGGGGCGCTTGCGGTGTTTTTTGTTTTTTGTTTGGCGGGGTGGCGCTCGAGGGATTTTTTTGTTTGTTTGTTTCGGCCAGGCAGCACGGGGGCTTCGGCGGTGCGGTGCTGCGGGGGGAGGAGTGGGGGTTTGGGTGGCCCAGCGCGGTTCTCTGGGGGTTTGGGTGGCCAGGCCCGGCTCGGCTCTCGGGGGTTTGGGCGGCCCAGCGAGGCGCTGGGGGCGCGGTGTTACGGCAGGGCGGTGCTCTTCTTTTTTGCCTGGGGTGGCAAACAAGTTAGAGCCGGCCCTGATTGTTGAGTTTTCTTAAGGACTCCCGTGAAGGAGACAATGGAGCAGAGCACTGCATTGCAACTGTTAGCCATGAGGGGGCACTTGGGTGGCAGCCAACCCTGCTGCAATTCTGCAGAAAAGGCCTTGGGGATTACAGTGGACAAGAAGCTGGATATGAGTCAGCAGTGTGCCCTTGTTGCCAAGAAGGCTAATGGCATATTGGGCTGCATTAGTAGGAGCATTGCCAGCAGATCGAGGGAAATGATTATTCCCCTCTATTTGGCACCGGTGAGGCCACACCTGGAGTATTGTGTCCAGTTTTGGTTCCCCCACTACAAGAAGGATGTGGACAAATTGGAGAGAGTCCAGTGGAGGGCAACAAAAATGATTAGGGGGCTGGGGCACATGACTTACGAGGAGAGGCTGAGGGAACTGGGGTTATTTAGTCTGCAGAAGAGAAGAGTGAGGGGGGATTTGATAGCAGCCTTCAACTACCTGAAGGGGAGTTCCGAAGAGGATGGAGCTCGGCTGTTCTCAGTAGTGGCAGATGACAGAAGAAGAAGCAATGGTCTCAAGTTGCAGTGGGGGAGGTCTAGGTTGGATATTAGGAAAAACTATATCACTAGGAGGGTGTTGAAACACTGGAATGGGTTACCTAGGGACGTGGTGGAATCTCCTTCCTTAGAGGTTTTTAAGGCCCGGTTTGACAAAGCCCTGGCTGGGATGATTTAGTTGGGGTTAGTCCTGCTTTGAGCAGGGGGTTTGACTAGATACCTCCTGAGGTCCCTTCCAACCCTGATATTCTATGATTCTACAGCTTTTCACCTACAGATCCCCAGGTGCTTTATGAAGGTCAGTCTCAAAGGAGGGGCGTGACCCTACGGGCAGGGTGGGGGTGTGGCCTCAAGTGATGGTGCACAGCACCTATTTTCATAGCTGTGTTGGCCATGCCTGAGCACATGCAAGCCAAGCAGGCACAAGCGGAGGCTAATGCCCCCAAGCAGCCCTCCATTGGCAGCTGGACCAGCCACTCCAGCTTGAAAGGAGGTTGCTGTCTGTGGAGGTGGGGCTAGAGGGTTTGTGAAAGAGAGAAGAAGGCAAGGTGGCAGGCGGGTGGGAAGGAGTTCAGTCCAGTTCAACTCAATCCTACGAGTTCAGTTGAGTGAATGTTTCTCTCTGGCCAAGCGTGTTGTCCCTTGTAGTGGCTGGTCCACAAAAAAGAATAAGAGCCTACTACTAACAGTGTTGATCCTTTTTAGCCCAAGTGCTGGAAAACTGAAAATAAAGGCCCTGGGTTCATCTCCCCATTACTGCCTGTGCTGAAGCAGGAATTTTCTGCAATATTTTTATGAATCCTATGTGTTTTCCCTATATGCTGCATTGTTACCCAGTGGGGGAAAGGGACTGTTTGCTCTCAGGGCAGGCTAGGAGACCTGGCTCTGAATGTCACCTAGCTGTCTGGGCCTTAGTCCTCATATCAATGGCACATCCGAAAAGACAAGGGCAAATCCAATCCCAGGACGTTGACACATAGCCACCAACAAGCCAGAGGGCGGTAGATTTCCCAGTCTCTGCAGGGAAGCTGAGCAACAATCCCCAGCTCAAGAACTAAGGACTGGAGAGGTGTGAGGTGGGGGATAAGGTTGGCTGCTGGACTCTCGCCTAGAACTGACCAAGGAGTCAGACTGAGCCCTGGTCTACACTTAGAGCTAGGTTTCAGAGCGGAGCCATGTTAGTCTGTAACAGCAAAACCAACCAGGAGTCCTCGTGGCACCTTAGAGACTAACACATGTATTTGGGCATAAGCTTTCGGGGGCTAAACCCCACTTCATCAGAGCTAGGTCAACGTAAGGCAGCTGACGTCCTAACTCTGGAAACATCTACACTAGGGCCTAGTCTACACTACGAGGTTAGGTTGAATTTAGCCGTGTTAGGTCAATTTTATAAGCAATGCGGCTACACAATCAACCCCGTTTCACCGACCTAAAGGGCTCTTAAAATCGACTGCTGTACTCCTCCCCGACAAGGGGAGTAGCGCTAAAATCGACTTTCCTGGGTCAAATTTGGGATAGTGCAGACGCAGAGCTGTGCAATTTGATGATATTGGCCTCCGGGAGCTATCCCAGAGTGCTCCGATGTGACTGCTCTGGACAGCACTTCCAACTCCAATGCACTAGCCAGGTACACAGGAAAAGCCCCGGGCACTTTTGAATTTCATTTCCTGTTTGGTCAGCGTGGCGAGCTCAGCAGCACAGGTGACCATGCAGTCCCAGAATCGCAAACGAGCTCCAGCATGGAGCGAACGGGAGACACTGGATCTGATTGCTGGATGGGGAGAAGAATCTGTGCAGGCAGAACTCCGATCCAGCAGAAGAAATGCTGATCTATATGCCAAAATCGCACAGGGCATGGTGGACAGAGGTTACCCCAGGGACACACAGCAGTGCCGCGTGAAAATTAAGGCGCTCAGGCAAGTCTACCAAAAGACAAAGGAGGCAAACGGTCACTCCGGGTCAGAGCCCCAGACATACCGCTTTTATGATCAGCTGCATGCCATTCTGGGGGGGACCCTACCACTACCCCACCACTGTCCATGGACACCCGCAAGGCGGGAGTCTCACGCAACACAGATGAGGATTTTGTGGATGATGATGAGGAGAATGCGCAGCAGGCAAGCAGAGAATCTGTTCTCCCCAGCAGCCAGGACCTTTTCATCACCCTGGAGCCAATACCCTCCCAGGGCAAATTGTTCCCGGACCCTGAAGGTGGAGAAGGTATCTCTGGTGAGTGCCCATTTGTAACTACACTACAGGGTTAAAAGCAATTGTGTTTAATGTTTGATTTGCCCTGAAGAATTGGGATGCATTCACGACCAGTACAGCCACTGGAAAAGTCTGTTAACATGTCTGGGGATGGAGCGGGAACTCTCCATGGACATCTCCATGAAGCTCTCCTGGAGGTACTCTGAAAGCCTTTGCTGAAGGTTTCTGGGGAGAGCTGCCTTATTTCGTCCTCCACAGTAGGACACTTGACCACCCAAAGCCAGTAGCAAGTGGACTGGAATCATTGCAGCACAACACATGGCAGCGAATGGTCCTGGATTTTGGTCGAATTCATGCAACATTCGATCTTTATCTTTCTGTGTCAGCCTCAGGAGAGTGATATCTTTCGTGCTCACCTGGTTAAAATAGGGGAAGTTTTGTAAGGGAACAGTAATCCCCTCTGTTTGGTGATCCCCAGCACATTAGACCCTGGGCATGCTGGGCTGTGTGCACTTGGCTAAAAGGGATCATCCCGGAGAATAGCCATGTGGGGGAAGGTGGGGGGAGAGGTGTGCTGCACTTCCACCCCAAAACCCGCAGCCCCTACTTTTAAACGGCAACTACAGGCCCTCCTTTTAAATGGCAAAACCAAGCGGCATTGATGGCTATGGGAAAGGAGGGCACTGCAGTTTGAAACCATTCCCACATGTTATGAACGCAGAAGCCAACCCCACGTACCCTTTGGCTTACCATGGCTGCCTGGAAACTGAACTTTGTTATCCAGCCATGTGTGATGTGTCACTATACCGGCAGGTGCTCAATATAAAAGGCAAAATGCGACCTTGTACCTAAAACACGTGCTGTCTGCTGTGAATTGCTTGATTCACTGTGAAAGAGTCTCCCTTTTGTTCTCAGAAATGTATCTTCTTAAATTCTACTCTCCCTTTTTCCCCCTCTGCAGCTGCAAATGTTTCTGTACTCCCCGTATCAACTCCATCCCTGAGGTTATCGCAGATTAGAAAAAACGCACTCGCGATGACATGTTTTCAGAGATCATGCAATCCTCCTGCAATGATAGGGCACAGCTGAATGCATGGAGGCATTCAGTGGCAGAGGCCAGGAAAGCATACAGTGAGAGAGATCAGAACATGCAGGAGGTGATGCTGAGGCTAATGGGGGAGTAAACGGACATGATAAGGCGTCTGGTGGAGCTGCAGGAAAGGCAACAAGAGCACAGACCCCCACTGCATCCACTGTATAACAGCCTACCCTCCTCCCCATGTTCCATATCCTCCTCACCCAGACGCCCAAGAACGCGGGGAGGCTCCAGGCACCCAGCCACTCAACTCCAGAGGATGGCCCAAGTGACAGAAGGCTGTCATTCAAACACCTTTGATTTGTAGTGTGGCTACAATAAGCAATGTGGCCTTATCCTTCCCATCTCCCCCACCAGGGCAGGTCTCATTTTGGTATTCCTGCGCTTCAGGGTGGGGGAAAGCAACTCACAAAGTTCCATGAAAGTGGCCTTACGCATGCAAAAGTTTCTCAGCCACTGGGAATCATCCCATACCTGCAACACTATGCGGTCCCACCAGTCTGTGCTTGTTTCCCGGGCCCAGAATCGGCATTCCACTGTATCAACATGCCCCAATGCTGCCATGATATCCCAATTGCTACATCCCGTGCTTTCAGGAACGTCTGTGTCCATGTCCTCCTCAAAATCTTCCTCTTGCTGCCGACTCCTAGGTAGGCTCTGCACATACTGCAGGATAATGTGTGAGGTATTTACAATGCTCACAAAAGCAGTGTGCAGCTGAGCGGGCTCCATGCTTGCCATGCTATGGCGTCTGCACGGATAACCCAGGAAAAAAGGTGTGAAACGATTGTTTGCCGTTGCTTTCAAGGAGGAAGGGAAGGGAAACTGACGACATGTACCCAAAACCACCCGCGACAATGTTTTTGCCCCATCAGGCATTGGGAGCTTAACCCAGAATTCCAATGGGCAATGGGGACTGTGGGATAGCTACCCACAGTGCACCACTCCGTGAGTCAATGCTAGCCATGGTATTGAGGACGGACTCCACCGCTTAGTGGGGACATGCACGATCGACTGTATAAAATCGATTGCTAAAGATTGAATTCTATAAAATCGACCTAATTTCATCATGTAGACATGCCCTAAAATGAAGCTCCCACCGATATAACTCCCCCACTACACCAACTTAATCCAGCTCTGGGAGAGCTGCAGCACTTAGGTCGATGTCGTGAGGTTGATGCAGTGTCAGGGCTAGTCTACACTGGCTGGCCGCGGCAGCGCTGTAACGTGCCTTGTGTGGTCATGGCGCACGGGGCACTGTTTACACTGGCAATAAACAGCGCTGCAACTTGCTGCGCTCGGGGGAGGCGGGGGGTGTTAATTGCCAGTGTAGACAAGCCCTCAATGTCAACACTGTGTTGCTTACGTCGACTGGTGCTGCCTTTCAGAGGCCGTCCCACAATACCCCATGCTGACAGTTTTGTAGTGTGGACTTGCCCTGGGGGTATGTCAGTACTTACAGTTCTTCCTACCTAGCGCTGTCTATATGGGGACTTAGCTCGGCTTAACAACACTGCTCCGGGACGTGGATTTTTCACATCTCTGACCGATGTAGTTTAAACTTAGCTAATTTGCTAGTGTCTGAGATGGAGCCTGAACAGTGGGTTCACTGTTCCCCTGGCTGGGCCCTGGGCTGACCAGGATGGGCCGTGCTTTCACCTTCAGTTCTCTGGGCTAACCTGGGGACTTCCCATGCTGGGCTCCAGCTGCTGAATAAACCCAGCTGTTGTGACAGCGCTGGGTGAGGGGCGTTAACCCCTGCACAGCGCACAAGGCTCCACGGGAGTCTGGCTCAGTGGGACTCGCTGCACAGAGCTCACAGTGTGAAGCAGGGGGACTGGAGCCCCAGAAGTCCAGGCTAGGAGGTGGTCAGGCCACAGGCCCTGCCCTGGAGGAAGAGTGAGACCCCTGGGGGTTTGGCCCACTGAACGGTTCCTCCAAGAGACTGTTCCAAAGCTGAGTCTGTAGCACCAATCCTCTGGATCAATGACACTGCCCAGCTCTGTCATTTTCTTTGTGTTTTTTTTAAACACCGCATAATATTTGGTGTTTTCCTTAAAGCCCAAGCTCCAGGAGTCATGTGAATACATCAGAATTTCAGCCCCCCCCCCCTTTAAAGCAAGTTGCTAGCTCACTTGGCTGTGAGGAAAGCTTGAAAATGTGATTCCTAAAGGCTCGAAACCAGAAGGTAAACAAAGGTTCTAACACTGATTCTCTTAAAAAAAATTTCATGATTTTGGGGGGCCTGACTCATGATTTTTGAATGCTGAAGATTTTCTATACTGATTCCTACTGGGAGCCACGTGGAGGAGATGGCGCTGCCTGTATTTTCGCTGTAATTTTAAAATTCACTAATGCTTTGCCCTCCCTCTTTCCTCTTGCAGAGTTCTGACCTCCCGGAGATGCCCCAGCTCCCGAGCAGAGGTGCTAGCTCTGAGCCATGCCCGAGGTGGGTTAGGGCTAGTAAGAGCCGTATGTGGTTTTTAAGTGATAAATTACCTACTGATGTTTTTTCTTTGGATTTGTTTTGGGAGGGCTGAGTGAGTCCAGCCAGACTTGTCTTCCGGTTCTTGTGCACTGCTTGTCCTGGCCTTTGTTTCTATTATTACTGGGTAATTAGTGCATTAGTGTGTCAGGCCTGTTGCTGGAACACCCTCTGCAGACAGCTGGGCGACACGTCAGCTGCTATGGGGCCTGCTGGAACCAAGGATGGGTAGTTACGCCAAGCCATACCTCTGCTGCTGTTAGGCCCGCTAGACACGGACGCTGCCTGCCGCTGGCTGGTGAGCAAGTGAGGACAGGAGAGGAGCTGGAGCATGGAAAGTGTCATCTGAAAAGGTGAATGTCACAGTGAGCTAAAGCTGGTTAATAACAGCCTTAGCTACCATGCTTGCTCTCGTTCTATAGAGTGTGCCCATCACCCAGGCCTTTGGGCACATTGACACAACAATAATACAACTAATGTAAGAGACCAGACTGTCTGTGATAGGCAGCAACACTGAAGCATGATCTCCAGCCTACCCTGGGGATTTGCCCTGATTGTAGCCCCTGGTGTTCACCATTGGTGCAGACCGTGTAAACTGCTGAGCTGGGACTTGCACCTGCACAGTTTATCCCACGTCCGAGAAGGGCTAATCTGAATGTAAAACATCTGCCCAAGGGGGTTGTACCTGTGGAGCTTTACCAGGGCTTGGCCACCCCTGGCTGACATCCCTGGGCATCAGGCCTACGACAATGTCAGCACTGGTGCCCCTCGAAACCCCTGACTCACCGCTGGTGCACTGTCCTGCTGGGAGCGTCAAAGGAGCCGGGGCTCAGGGTCAGATGACGGCATTAATGCTGTTATTCTTTATATTACTGTAGCACGAAGGAGCCCCAGTCATGGGTCAAACCGCCACTGTGCCGGGGGCTGTACAAGCACAGAACAAAAAGACCGTTCCTGCTCCCAGAGCTGCCAAGCTGAGGACCGCTTTCCCTGTGACTAGCACTGGGGAGCTGCCGTAGTCGAGGATTCTGGGTTCCAGTTTTCCCATGGCAGGCCTGGCCTGCATCACCAACATTATTTCTCTGCGTCAGGGGCTGGCAGCAGGGGCCTAGTGCTAGCCTAGGCAGGGCTCGGGCATTTTACCACCACCGGGTGGCTGTGTGTGAGACCGTGGTAGCAATGCCTGCATCGGGCCTACCCTAGTGCTTGCTGTGTTGCTAGCACTGGAGCAGTGCATAGTTGCTGGCACTTACTGAAATACGAGCAGTGGCTTTGCTAGGGCAGATGCTGCTTTGCAAACTCACCTTGTATCTCACTCAAGTTAAAGCCTGAGTCCACAGAGGAGCATCAGGTCAACAAGTTCAGCTTGGGATGGATCGACAAGTGTCCTCTGCCAGGAACCTCCTGCTTCAGGGCTGTTTAAAAGCCAAGGACAAAGCATTTACTGTGTGTTCTGTTGCAATGTGCATGACTGGGGCATTTAGTCCTCTCATAAACCATGAATCAATCTGTGCTGGGCTTGGCTGAATTGGACACTCGTTGTTATGGTATTTACCTGGGAGCTGGGGATACAGCTTTATTACCCCTGGCAGGCTAGCTAGTCCACAGAGCAATCTATTACGTACTCGTGTCCTGTACGGCGAGCGGCCTGTCAAATTGTGCTCCGCTGAAGCCATGGCAAGACACTAGGCCAATTCCCTTTTGTTGGGCCACCCGTGTTGTGCCATTTGCAGCTGCACAAAGTGGATACAGAGCACTGCCATTCTGCCAGGCTGGCAGCAGTGTGACATAGGGTGCAGGGGCGCAGAACTGGGAGCAGGAATGGGGACAGCTGGAGAGGCTGACAGGACTGCATGGGATATTTGACACCACGTTCAAAAAGCCTCAGCACTGTTTATTTTAATATTGAAAAATTTGGTCCAGTTTAAAAACAAAAAGGCCCTGCTGTTTTGCTGCTTGGGGTCATGTTTGAGAATAGCAATGAGACACTTTTCACCCAGATGTGATGTGAGTCTTCAGTAAAAACCATGACATGTTATAAGAGCTGGTGGGGAAATGTTTTTGTTTTGTTCTTCCCCTGGGGGGAAATTGTGACAAATGAAGGGGGGGGGGAAATCCCACTGAAAACCCCCATACTCATTTGTGGGTTTTATTGTTTGTTTTTTTGTGTGAAACTTTTGAGTCACACACAGAATAATTGTCAAGTTTTGGATAAAATTTTTCAGCTTTGGGGTATTTTTTTTTTTAATGAAAATGTCAAAGGAAAGGACACATTGGCTGTGGGACACCTTTTATTTAGTTGAAATCTCAAGTTTCTATTTTTTTTAAAAAGGAGAATTTGGGATCAGCTTTACAAGCCCCATGTACAGTGGGGTGTTGCCCCAGTTCCAGGCATGATTGTAACCACACAGGTACAAGCCCTGAGTGCAGACAAAGGGCTGCTCCACCCTGAACACTTCTTGCTGGCATAGCTCTGTTAGTCAGGGTGTGACTTATTTTACCAACAGAGCTGCACTGGCAAAATCCCTAGTGTAGACACAGTTATACAAGCATAAACTCCTTCTGCCAGTATAGCTCATTTCATTTGGGGAATCCTTTTCCCAGAATAAGCTGCGTCTAATTAGCTGTACCAGCAAAACCTGTCTGGTATAGACAAGGCTAAAGGAAACCACTAATAGTCACCCTTTGCATAAATGCCCTGATTCTCCACACCCTGCACCCAGTGTTGTCATTGAGCCCAGTGCAAAGTGAGTAACAGTGGCACGACTTTCTACTCAGTTCACACTCAGCACAGGTGTCAATGTGAATACAGTTGGGTGACTCTGCAAGGCAGGTCAGGTCAAGACTGGGGCAGTTTTTGCCATTCACACATTTCAATGTGAAAAAGGCCTTTGAACAAAAATCCCTCCAAGTGAAAGTGGGGTGGCCTGCAAAATTACAAATCTGTGGAAGTTAGTGGCACAAACATTGCCTGTGTTCTGGTAGTCTAGAACTTACTGTAACCAGGGACCTGCCCAAAGCCCCAAAGGGGGACTTGGGCACCTAACTCTGGAGTTTAGGCTCTTACGTCGCATCGTGGATAGCACCCTAGTGATTAGCATTCCCTAGTGCCACACAGATCCAAGGGAACATTAGATCATCTAAGTGCCTGGATAGCACAGCCCATTACATTTCACCCAGCTACCCCAATAAGTTGTGTTCAGCTAAAGCACATTCCAGAAAGCCAAGCAGGAGTGGAAGCCATGAAGAGATGGAGAATCCATCGCTTCCCTGGGGAATTTGTTCCAGGGGTTGATCACTAGGGGTCTGCTTAAATTACAGAGAAATACACATTTTTCTAGGGGTTGGGAATGGCATAAATAGCACATTTAGCTGATCACATCCATTAAATTTGCTATTTATGCTGTGACCAACCCATGAAAAATGTGTGATTTCTCTGCAGTGTTTCTCAAACTGGGGGCCCTGGCCCAAAAGGGGGTCACAAGCCTATGGTGGGAGGCTCACAGCATTGCCTCCCTTATCTCTGTGCTGCTGCTGGTGACAGTGCTGCCTGAAGTTGGGCAGCAGGAGAGCGGCGGCTGCTGGCTGGGTGCCCAGCTCTAAAGGCAGAGCCATGGCCCGCAGCAGTAAAGAGGTAAGGATGGTACCATGCCACCATTACTTCTCCACTCTGCCTTCAGAGCTGGAGGCCAGAGACTAGATTTCATGGGCTGTGACACGATTTTCATGGCTGCAAATTTTGTAGACCCCTCTTAATCACCTTCAGTGGTAGACACTAATTCCTAATTTCTAATTTGAATTTGTCTGGCTTCAGCTTCCAGCCCTTGGTTCTTTTTTTGCTTCCCTCCCCTTGGTTAAAGACCTCTTTAGTACTCAGTATTTTTTCCCAGTGAAGGTCCTTATACCCTGATAATCAAGTCTCCTCTCAGTCTTTTTGATAAGCTAAGCGGAGATTTAAAGAGCATGATCTCACTGTCAGACATTTTCTCCAGGCCCCATTTTTCTGGCTCTTTTCTGCACCCAGCTCAACTTTTCAACACCCCTTTAAAAACGCAGACTCCCGAACTGTCCGTAGTGTTCCAGTACCAGTCTCACAAGTGCCCCTGGGCAACGGCCTTTCTCCAGCATGCGAAGACTGTTCCGGTGGACTGGGCAGAGGAAATCAATTTGTGATTCAACAGCCATGAAGGCGGTTCAGCAACGTGCTGTGTGCTGCGGAGGGCATGAAAAGCGTGGAAGATGTGCTGGTCACCCACTGCAGCTAAGGAAGTCCCCAGCCGTACCGATTCTTCGTGTCTCTGGAATCTGGCTTCCACAGCTGGAGAGTGGGACTGCCCTTGTGCAACAGCTTTCTCGTGCAAAAATTTCCCGCACCGGTTTTCTTGCAACGCTCATCCCATTAACATCATCTATTGTCATCATCAGACTACCAATAACAATAATATCTTCTAGGTGCTTACACATGTTGTTTGATTATTTGCTCCATTATCTTTTCGGGTCCGAAGGCAAGTGACTGGTCTATAATTCCCTGAGCATCACAGCGCCTGATCTTTCGGTGCCTAGAAAAATCACAGGAACATCCTGTGATCCACAAAGCCGAGTTTGGCGCGTGGGCTCTCTGTACCGTGAAGGGGGAGAGACGGGCGCCTTAGAACATGATCCACAAAGCCAGCAAGCTAGGCGGGGGCTGCCTACACCAGCCAAGGAGAGATGCTGATGGGCGGGGGGGGGGGTTGCTAAGCCCCGCCCCCTCAGAGATAGACACCTAGCTCTGCTTGGAAACCCGCTGCCTGGAGTCCGGACGCTTAGGCACCGAAGGCATTTCTTGTGCCTACCTCACCCCACCCAAAATGGCTGGAGGAGCCACAGCACCTGGTAACTTGTATTATAGTGCTTAGAGCACACTCCTGGGGTGTGGGAGACCCAGGCTGCATTCCCCTCCCTCTGCCTGATGGGGAAAAGGGATTTGAACAGGGGTCTCCCCCCTCTCAGGAAGGCATGCTAACCACCAGGCTACAGACACTCTGCTGTGGGGCTTGCTCAGTCCCTCCTGGTGAAGCTGTACCTTTCTGGATAAATAATGACAGGCTGGCTGGAGCAGGGGACCAGACCCAGGGCCTCCCATCTCCCACGGGTGCCCTAATGACTGGCTGCAAGTCGCTCTCACCCTCCTCCCCTCCCACTACTGGCCTAATGGCTATTTAAATAATTGTCCCCTCCTCCTCCTCCAGCCGGATTCTGAGTGGGAGCCAAGCTGGTAGGCGTGGTCAGAGGACCTAGGCGGCCGGACACCTATCTTGCCCTTGTCCGCGTATTGCTCTGAGGCTCAGCTGGGAGATTAGGTCCAGACACCTAGAGGGAGGCAGCAGCGCACATGCCCCAGGGTGAGGCGCCGAGTGAATTTCGGCACCTCCAGGGTTAGGCAACAGCCAAGCAGGAGTGGTGCATGTGTGTTTTCACTGCAAATGCAAGGTGTGTTCTTAGCTCAGGTCAGCTAACCTGGGTTCAAACAGCAGTGCAGACACAGTGACTTGGGTTAGTGGCTTAGGTTAAAGTCTGTGGGCGAGTCTGAAGGTGAATTTGAACTGCTAAACCAAGTTTAAAGCTGAGTTGCCGTGTCTTCACTGTATCTGAACCCAAGCTGCTAACCCGAATCCAGAACATGCCTTTTCCATAAAAAGCAACAGAGGGTCCTGTGGCACCTTTGAGACTAACAGAAGTATTGGGAGCATAAGCTTTCGTGGGTAAGAACCTCACTTCTTCAGATGCCCTTTTCCATAGGGAGGGCATAGCTGGTGTTGATTAATCTTAGTGTGGGAAACAAGGCTGAAGTGTGATTCTTTCTCTCTTATCTGAGAGATTTGCAATATATGCCCCATGATGAGGAGTTTGAAATGGAATAAACAAAATAGCAGAGATGGAAGTCCATCTTGAATAAATTTTCCTGCCAGTTATTTATGGTGGGTTCTGATCAAATTAGCCACCTAGACTCGCCAAAAGCCTTCAGAGTAAGGGGCAGAAATTGTTGTGGTGTGTACCATGAAACTAATTGGTTCCTGATCAGATAAAACAGAACATCAAATTAACGAGGGAACAAGTTATATGGTAAACCTTTGCCATTGCTTTCTATACCAGATGCATTTCAGGTTATGATGTGATTAGCCCATCCTGAAAAAAGGAGGTTTTTTTTGCTTCAGTTTAGAAAGGGAACAAAATTAAAACCAACAAGCCCCAAAGTTTGCACCAGTATCATATTGACAACGTGTTCGGCTTTCAGCAGGGGGTGGGGGGGCTCAAAGCATTTACAGCCACCAATTTATTAAGCCACACAATCCCCTGTGAAACAGACAAATTACACAGATGGGTCACTGGATGGATTACCTGGTCTGTTCATTCTCTCTGAAGCACCTGGCATTGGCCACCGGGCTAGATGGATCATTAGTCCGACCCAGTATAGCTGTTCTTATGGAGAAACTGAGGCACAGAGGTGAATGTTACTTCAAGGTCACACAAGAAGTCAGAGGCACAACCAGGAAAAGAACCCAGGCTGCGTGTCCCTACCACTTGGCAATACACCCAGTCACAAGCCTACAGACTCTGCTGTAGCGCTGGGCCAGATCCTGAACTTATTACATGGGGTTATGTCAGATTTACAGAAATTGAAATCATTGAGTTACTCCAGCAAGTTGACACTGGAGTAACGAGCTCAGAATCTGGCCCAGGACTTCTGATGTCATTTGTAAAGGCAGAGAGAAAACAGTCACTGTTCTACTCAATGTTGCAATTTCAGGTGGCTGCGTTTCATCCTGATGGTGTTTAATGTAATCATTTTACAGTTCCTCTTTCTCTCTCATTGGCCAAAGGCCTGCGGCCCCAAACATTGTTTTATGCATCATTATGGTGCTTACTATAGAAATAAACGAGCTGTAAATCCCTGTTACATTCCAAGTGCTTACATGGTTTAAAAACAAGACTCTACTTCCATTACTCATCTGCTTTTTATAGGTGCTGTTAGTGCCAAGAGATTCTGGAGTGATGATGTTTCAGTGGCCACCGCCCTCTTTTCAGCCAAGAATGAGACATGTCACTGCTGCTGCTAAAGGCCTGGCAGTGACAGTGCTTGCCAGGCAGTGCCCCGAGCTCTGGGCACACTGTGGCTCAGGTGAGGTTTTACCCAGCTAACCATGCCACTTCATGCAACCCAGACTCTGCTGAGACTGGAGAGAGGCTAAACACTGAAAGCGGCCAAATCAAGTGGCAAGACACTTTCCTTCCGGAATCAGCTGGGCCTAAGGATATGTCTGCACTTGGAGCTAGCACAGCGAGCCCCAGCTCGAGGAAACACCCACACCAGCTCTGAGCGAGCTCGCGCACTAACCCCAGGGTGTAGCCACAGTAGGGCGAGCAGCAGGAGGGGTGTCTGTGGTCTCTGGCTCGGGGTGGCTAGCACCTCCTTCCACTCACGCTGCCATGGCTACCTTCTACTTGTAGAGCGAGCGAGATGGGAGTCGCACCCCCAGGTCCAGGGCTGATGTACTCTCAGGCTGGGCCGTCTCGTCTAATGTTGGGTCTTGCTCTGATTTCAGCTCAGCTTCACTTACCTTCAGCTGCATCCCTAGGGGTGTGTGTGTGTGGGGGTTAGATGTATCCCCCAGCCCTGCTCTAATCACAAGTTGATCAGAATCCACCATACAAGATTGCCAATGCACGTCCCCAGTGCTACCAATGGTGGGAGCACTAAGCTAGAACGGGCCGTGACATGTTTACTGCTGTGCCATCCAGACCTAGACACCAAAGGCCAGCCTACACTGGGGGTTCCACCCTGCTAACACCTGACCTTAACCCTGCCTTTGCCTCCGCAGGTTTGCCAGCCTTTCCGTGGATGACACGGCTCTTTACGCATGGGCTGTGGTGGGCACAGCAGGATAATAAGATGCAGGGCTGCTATTAAGTCAGATGGTGTCCCCGCATTGCTGCCGGAGTGGAAGGGAAATATCACCTGTATGGATGGCCCCAGAAGGCTGCATTGCCTTGCAGTGTGTGTGCTAAAATAGAGCACAACCTTTGCCTGCAATTCTTTTATCTCAGCTGTAGATCAGCTTGCAATGCACTGCAAAGCAAATACATCTTTGCAGGAACTGGTTTGCAGTAAAAAGTTAACAGCACTGAGGAACTGATTAAAAATGCCATGTGCAATCCCTGTATCTAATTTTGGCAATTTACCTCATAAAATGTAATTGTAGCTGGAATTCCAGTACATTGCTCCAGCTATGGCCCAAGGTGCCCTTTTCTGTCCCTGTTCTGCTGCCACAGTACACCTGCCTGCCATGCAACTGGTCTGATTTTGTAACCCCCGCGGTGCCCTCGGCTTGTGTCTATGTCTGTGTGTGGGGGGCCCACAGTCCAGGCTATTTGCGAAAGGGGCGTGGATGTGACACAGGTGGTCCATGGTTGTTGGTTTTTGAGAAAAATCAAATCCTTATAGTTTTCTGTCGCCAGTGCACACAGCATGACGAGCGCACGTGGGGGGTTAGAAGCCGAGAAGGTGGAGACGGGTTCCTGGCTCCACTGGCATGGCAGCGAGCAACCAGCACCTGGAAAAAAGTTTTTAAACTCCCACTACGCAGCTGTATTGCTGTAAGCTCGGCTTCCTGCCCACCACAAGGGTCCACGTCCCAAGCTGCCGGGTGGTGGGCAGGAGTGGAAGGGAAAGCCGGCAAGCTGCGGCCGGCCATCGGGGAGATAGTGGCAAACAGCTGGAAGCTGCAGGGACAGCCTCTGCTTTCCCTGCTGCCTCTCCCCAAGGAGCTAAAGCAGAGGCCCCTCCCTGCTGCTCCCAGCGGTTTGCTGCTGCCTCTCCACACAGAACTAACACCTGGGAGCTGCAGGGAGGGACCGCTGAGGATAAGAAGGGGGTGTGTGCCTGGGGTATGGGTGTGATTCAAGCAACTGGGGGACCCAAACCTTTAAATTGTGCCCCCCCCCACTTTAGCAGGCACCAGTTGTCTCTGGCAGAAGCCCCTAACCCCACCACCCCACTGCAGGGCAGAAGCCCCAAGTTACTCCCCCCCCCCCCAGTCTGGTAGGCAGAGAATATGGAGGGGTGCTTGGGGGGCTCCGGGAGCCACAGTTTCACTGTAAAAAGCAACAAAGAGTCCTGTGGCACCTTATAGACTAACAAATGTATTGGAGCATGAGCTTTCGTGGGTGAATACCCACTCAGTCAAACACAAGACGTCACTGTAAAAGAGCCGCAGTTTGGCCACCCCATCATAGACTGTAAGGCCAGAAGGGACCATTGTGATCATCTAGTCCAGGGGTCGGCAACCTTTCAGAAGTGGGGTGCCGAGTCTTCATTTATTCACTCTAATTTGAGGTCACGTGCCAGTGATACATTTTAACGTTTTTAGAAGGTCTCTTTCTATAAGTGTATAATATATAACTAAACTATTGTATGTAAAGTAAATAAAGTTTTTAAATGTTTAAGAAGCTTCATTTAAAATGAAATTAAAATGCAGAGCCCCCCGGACCGGTGGCCAGGACCTGGGCAGTGAGAGTACCACTGAAAATCAGCTCATGTGCCGCCTTCGGCACGTGTGCCATAGGTTGCCTACCCCTGATCTAGTCTGACCTCCTGCACCTCGCAGGCCACAGAACCCCACCCACCCACTCCTGTAACAGACCCCTAACCTCTGGCTGAGTTACTGACATCCTCAACTCATGGTTTAAAGACTTCAAGTTACAGAGAATCCACCATGATGATTTAGTTGGGATTGGTCCTGCTTTGAGCAGGGGGTTGGACTAGATACCTCCTGAGGTCCCTTCCAACCCTGATCTTCTATGATTCTATTCACCATTTACACTAGTTTAAACCTGCAAGTGACCTATGCCCCATGCTGCAGAGGAAGCGAACCCCTCCTCCCCCCAGGATCTCTGCCAACCTGACCCAGGGGGAAATTCCTTCCTGACCCTAAATATGGTGATCCATTAGATCCTAAGCATCTGGGCAAGATACTTGGGAAAGAATTTTCTGTAGTAACTCTGAGCCTGCCCCACCTAGTGTCCTCACTGGCTGTTGGGATTTTTGCTACTGGCCATGTGCCATCGTAGGTATAATGAGGATGTTTTCCTTCTGGAGAGCCCAGTCACAAATTATGGCACTTTGGGGAGGGAGAGGCAAAGGGTGGCTCAGGATGGAGGGAGGGGCTCTCAGGAACTCAAGGTGAAGGGAAGGAGACAGATAGGAAAAGGGGCAAGAGGCACAGATGTGGGGTATTAGCTGCAAGTATGCAAATTGTATGCAAATATCAAACATTTAATTGATGCAGATTCGTTCTCCAGTATTTTCATGGGGCAGTGCAGGCTGGTCTGGTGTCAGCATTCCCAGCCACCAGCGAAGGAGCCAGGAAAGGAAGCTGCCAGTCCATGCTGGAACCCAGGAATCCTGCCACTGGCGCTGGAGCCAATAAAGCTTGGGGTGAGCCATCCATTTAGGAATTGCAGCTGACCAGCCCTGGAGCCAGTGAGCCCCTCAGCCAGCCCATAAGCAGCGTTTCAAGAGGCAGGGTGAAGCCTTTGCACATTCATTCTGAGATGGGAGGTCAGAGCTGTCCTGGGGAAAAGAAGAGGCGCTCGAATGTAAAGCCCACCACAGTCAAGGCGTGCTTGTGGGTGAAGACGGCTGTGAGCTCTGAACAGGAGCATGGTGACGAGGAGCAGCCCAGTGATAACGGTCCGCCCGTGTGGAACTGGAAGTGAAGGGCAGACACAGCAGAGGATCTGTGACTTCAGCGAGCAGCTGAACCGACCACAAGGCATTGGTCCAGACCCCAAGCTTTAGAGTGTCCTTTAAAGCCAAGGGCCGCTGCTTGTGCTCAGCACCTCTGAAAATCAGGCCCTAAAGCCCCGGATCCTTGGCCGCTTTTGAAAATGTAGCTACATGTGACCCGGCAAAAGCTGCAGGGAGAGTCAGTGTCCAAGCTGGTGTTAGGATACCCAGCCCGCCTCTGGAGGCTGCCAAGGCCAACCTGGACAGGCTTCAAGCAGACAGTTTGTCATCAGCCGTAGGTGTGATCGGAACGTGCCTCTGAGCGAGAGCTCAGAACAGAACGGAGCGTGAAACCTGAGTCCCATCACAAACGCTGAGCTCATGCAGTCACTATGCAAACAACTGCCTCCCTCCATTTAGCTGTGTGAACCCAGCCCGGGGGAGTGACTCTGCATGTTGATGGTGGAGCCCCCACCCAACAGGAGCCATTTTTAGACATGATTTAAGTGCCCACATAACCTGAATGCCCAGGCCAGTGTGTGCTTTAAGAACTGTACGGTCTGTGATACTTATCAAACAGAACATGAGGCCTTTATGTGTTGATCTTTATGAGGTCCCTGGGCCTGTCCTGTTACTGCCTGACCGCTCCATCCAGAGGGGTGTGGAAGAGCAATGCGGGGCTGCCTTGCTGGTCTTCTTGCTAGTCTGCAACTAATCTGTCAGGCCTTGTCTACACTACGAGAGTAGTTCGAATTTACTTGCATCGAATTTTTGGAATCGATATTGCAAAGTCGAACGTCTGTGTCCACACTAAGGACAGTAATTCGACTTTGTGAGTCCACACTAACGGTGAAAGCGTCGACATTCGAAGCAGTGCACTGTGGTCAGCTATCCCACAGTTCCCGCAGTCCCCTCTGCCCATTGGAATTCTGGGTGTAGCCGGCAATGCCTTCTGGGTAACAAAATGTGTCGAGGGTGCTTTTGGGTAACTGTCGTCATCCGTCCATCACTCCCGCCCTCCCTCCCTGAAAGCGCCGGCGGGAAATCAGTTCGCGCACTTTTCCAGTCATTGACAGCGCGGATGCCACAGCACTGCGAGCATGGAGCACGCTGCGACCATCGCTGCAGTTGTGGCCGCTCTCAACGCCTCGCAGCTTATCATACACCTTTCCCTGAGGCAGATGCAGAAAAGTCAGGCGAGGAGGCTACGGCACCGCGGTGATGTCCTGAAGTCTGAGAGTAGCACAGACCTCTCAGAAAGCAGGGGACCCAGCGCCGAGGACATCACGATGGCAATGGGTCATGTTGATGCCGTGGAACGGCGATTCTGGGCACGGGAAACAAGCACTGAGTGGTGGGACCGCATAGTGCTGCAGGTCTGGGATGAATCCCAGTGGCTGCGAAACTTTCGCATGCGGAAGGGAACTTTCCTGGAACTTTGTGAGTTGCTGTCCCCTGCCCTGAAGCGCAATGACACCCGGTTGCGAGCTGCACTGAGTGTACAGAAGCGAGTGGCCATAGCCCTCTGGAAGCTTGCAACGCCAGACAGCTACCGGTCAGTCGCGAACCAGTTCGGGGTGGGCAAATCTACCGTGGGGGTTGTTGTGATGCAAGTAGCCAAGGCAATCGTTGATGTACTGCTGCCAAAGGTAGTGACCCTGGGAAACGTGGAGGCGATCATAGATGGCTTCGCAGCGATGGGATTCCCAAACTGCGGTGGGGCCATAGATGGAACTCACATCCCTATTCTGGCACCGGACCACCAAGCCACCCAGTACATTAACCGAAAGGGCTATTTTTCCATGGTGCTGCAAGCACTGGTGGACCACAGGGGACGTTTTACCAACATCTACGTGGGATGGCCGGGCAAGGTTCATGACGCTCGTGTTTTCAGGAACTCTGGTCTGTTTAGACGGCTGCAACAAGGTATTTACTTCCCGGACCACAAAATAACTGTTGGGGATGTGGAGATGCCTATAGTCATCCTCGGGGACCCAGCCTACCCGCTAATGCCCTGGCTCATGAAGCCCTATACTGGCGCCCTGGACACTGAAAAAGAACTCTTCAACTACCGGCTGAGCAAGTGCAGAATGGTGGTGGAGTGTGCTTTTGGCCGTCTCAAGGGGAGATGGAGAAGCTTACTGACTCGCTGTGATCTCAGCGAAACCAATATCCCCATTGTTATAGCAGCTTGCTGTGTGCTCCACAATCTCTGTGAGAGCAAGGGGGAGACCTTTATGGCGGGGTGGGAGGTTGATGAAAATAGCCTGGCTGCTGATTACGCTCAGCCAGACAGCCGGGCGATTAGAAGAGACCTGCGGGAAGCGCTGTGCATCCGGGAGGCTTTGAAAGCAAAGTTCCTGAGTGAGCAGGGTAACCTGTGACTTTTAAGTTTGTGTACAGAGAAGCTGAACCTGCCCCCGTTTCTTTACCCAGTTAATGTTGACTATCCTACCCAGTTACATACCCCCTTCACCCCCTTCCAACACACGTTTCGAAATAAAAATAGTTCTACTTTGTTAATGCACACCGTTTTTTTTAATACTGTTTTCGCGGGAATTTTTTAAAACTGGGACGCAGACTGTGGTGCGGAGCGGGTGTAGTGTAGTGACGCGAATGAAGCTTCTAAACTCAAGGATTGACGGGCTCCGCTGCGGTGGGATGGTTGTTTCAACGGAGCCTGTCACCCCTCCTGATCGGGACTGTGTGTATGGGGGGGCTATGTGACTTTGTGGCAGGGGGAGGACGATTACAGATCCCCTGCTGCATGGCTCTGTGATCCTGCATAAGGACTGCCGCTTAAGATCTGTAACTGCCCTCCCCCGCCACAAAGTCACAGAGCAACCCACCCCCCACCACATAACATGAAAACAACCTCCCAGACTAACCAGGGTAACTAGTCACTGCATCACTGCACTGTGTATGTGCCCTGCTGCTGTGCCTGCCCCCGCCTATGTACCCTGCCAAAGGTGACTGTCCTGTCCAATTACCAACCCCCTTTCCCCTCCTCCTCCAAAAGAACATGATTGAAACAGTAGTTAACATGAACGTATTTTTTATTATCAACTACACATGGAACTGGGAGGTGAAACTTGGACGGGGGCTTGTGTCAGGCGGGAAGGAAAGAACTTTTCAAGTTTTGGGGAATGAGAGCCTTCTGCTACTAGAGCTCTCTGCAGGGGTGGAGTGAGAGTTAGCAGGGACTCTGCCGCCTCTCCTTCTTTGCACTTTGGGTGAGGTGGGTATGGGACTTGGTGGCGGGGGAGGGCGGTTAGAGATGGACTGCAGCGGGGCTCTGTCCTCCTGCCTCCGTTCCTGCAGAACATCCACAAGGCGCCGGAGCGTGTCTGTTTGCTCCCTCAGTAGTCCAAGCAGCGTTTGAGTCGCCTGCTGGTCTTCCTGCCGCCACCTCTCCTCCCGATCCATGTTTGCTTGCTGCATTTGGGTCAATTTCTCCCGCCACTGGGTCTGCTGTGCTGCCTGGGCTTGGGAACAGGCCATAAGTTCAGAGAACATGTCCTCCCGTGTCCTCTTCTTCCTATGCCTAATCTTCGCTAGCCTCTGGGAGTGTGATGCCAGGCTAGGTTGTGAGACAGTCGCAGATGTGGCTGTGGGAATGGGAAAAAGGGAGTGAATTCCTCAGAAAGATAAATGTAGTTGTGAACCAAGAACATAGTCTTTCTCTGTGAACAAGACCATGCACAGCACCTATCACATGCGCACTCAGCACAAGGTCGAATTCTCGGCCTTCGCATTCAGTGCCTGGGGTCTTCCACAGCACATTTGAGAAGCGGGGCAGCACAACGGAATTTCTGTTGCAGGCAGACATGGTAAGCCGTAGACTTGTGGCAGTTTAAAACTTTTATATTACCACTGGCCTCATTTCACATTTAAAGCAATGTCAGTACCTGCTGCCAGCAATCCGGCAAGCGGGAACTCTGCCCCTGTCCCACCCCCTCGCGGCTGTCCCCAGGAACGATCCCTTTCGGCAGCCCCTCTCCCGCCTCCACCGCGTGGCTGCAAACCAGCGGTTACAGTTCTGTAAAGGAACGAGCAAGCAGTCCCAACACTAACATTCCCCTACCTAATTCAAAGCAGGTCACCATGGGCGACATCACCCTGATGAGGATCTCTGACAGCGAGAGAGAGAGAATGCTCCGGGAAAGCCTCCAAAGACCAGGGCCGTATGCCGCCCTGCTGTGCAGAGCAATGATTCCCGAGTACTTGATAGTCTCGTGGCGCGGCAACGTGTCGTACTTCGGAGGACCCAATAAGGCCGCTCTCCCCAGGAACCTCATGCAACGGCTTTCCAATTACCTCCAGGAGAGCTTCATCGAGATGTCCCGGGAGGATTACTGCTCTATCCCTGCACATATAGACCGCATTTTACTCTAGCTGCAGTAGCAGGGACTAAACAGTAGAGCGGCTTGGGCAGGACAATCACGGAAAACCGGACATTGCTAGATTTTTTTTCAAAACTTGCACTGCCCATGACTGAACCGTTAAGTGCCTAGGGCAAAGTAATCATGAACAACCCATTCTTTTAATTGTTAATATTCCTGTTCTGTTAAAAATAAATGTTTAGATGTTTACAACACTTACTGGATGATCCTTCACCAGATTCTGTGTCCGGGGTAACGGCTGGGGAGGGTTGGTAGGGGATCTCTGTAAGGGTGATGAAGAGATCCTGGCTGTCGGGGAAATCAGCGTTGTGAGCGCTGCCGACTGCCTCGTCCTCCTTATCTCCTTCCTCATCTTCCCCGTCCGCTAACATGTCCGAGGAACCGGCCGTGGACAATATCCCATCCTCAGAGTCCACGGTCAGTGGTGGGGTAGTGGTGGCGGCCGCACCGAGGATGGAATGCAGTGCCTCATAGAAACGGGATGTCTGGGGATGGGATCCGGAGCGTCCGTTTGCCTCTTTGGTCTTCTGGTAGCCTTGTCTCAGCTCCTTGATTTTCACGCGGCACTGCGTTGCATCCCGGCTGTATCCTCTCTCTGACATGTCTTTTGAGATCTTCTCATAGATCTTTGCATTCCGTTTCTTGGAGCGCAGCTCAGAAAGCACGGACTCATCGCCCCACACAGCGATGAGATCCAATACTTCCCGATCAGTCCATGCTGGGGCCCTCTTTCTATTCACAGACTGCACGGCCATCACTGCTGGAGAGCTCTGCATCGTTGCCAGTGCTGCTGTGATCGCCACGATGTCCAGACAGGAAATGAGATTCAAACTGGCCAGACAGGAAAAGGAATTCAAATTCAAATTTTCCCGGGGCTTTTCCTGTGTGGCTGGTCAGAGCATCCGAGCTCGTACTGCTGTCCAGAGCGTCAACAGAGTGGTGCACTGTGGGATAGCTCCCGGAGCTATTAGCGTCGATTTCCATCCACACCTAGCCTAATTCGACATGGCCATGTCGAATTTAGCACTACTCCCCTCGTCGGGGAGGAGTACAGAAGTCGAATTAAAGAGACCTCTATGTCGAACTAAATAGCATCGCAGTGTGGACGGGTGCAGGGTTAATTCGATGTAATGGCGCTAACTTCGACATAAACGCCTAGTGTAGACCAGGCCTCAGATTCTGACCCTTCTGTGGGAGATCAAAAAGCCAAGAAGGTGAAAGGGGCCCACGTGATCTTGCACTGCTAGGACTCCCTAGGGAAGTCCAAGTCCCCATATTTCCTGTATCAAACACTGTCCCTTTTTAATACACCCTTGGTGTGTGGTGAATAAACCTCCATCCCCAGAGTGCTCCAAGGAGGGTCCCATTTAATGGAAGCCGCTCCTGACTCCTTGAGCCAGGATTCTGCCTGCCTTGTCTGAGTGATTCCCAGCATCTAATTATCCCCAGCCTGGTCCCTAGGATAGCTTCACAGTCACCCACATGCAGCTTTCTATATGTGCTGCATGCTCTTAGCCATGAGACTGACGCGATTATTGGGGGCCCTCAAAACTGTGAGCCACTCCGAGATGCTGCCTGGCTCGTGGCAGGTGCTCACACACATTGCCCCAAGTAGGGCTGGGGGGTTTCCCAGGAAATTTTGAAATTTCAAACTTTTATTTCCAAATTTCCTTTGAAAAATTGTCTGTAACTATCTGGGGCGTCCCTTCCTTTTCCGAGATAGAGGGAAAAGGGTTTGAAAAACCCAAATGATGCCCATTCCTATGCATGTTGACAGAACAAGGAGTAATGGTCTCAAGTTGCAGTGGGGGAGGTTTAGGCTGGATATTAGGAAACACTATTTCACTAGGAGGGTGGTGAAGCACTGGAATGGGTTACCTAGGGAGGTGGTGGAATCTCCTTCCTTAGAGGTTTTTAAGGTCAGGCTTGACAAAGCCCTGGCTGGGATGATTTAGTTGGGGACTGGTCCTGCTTTGAGCAGGGGGTTGGACTAAATGACCTCCTGAGGTCCGTTCCAACCCTGAGATTCTATTTCGTTTCTGGGTTTTAAAAGTGATACACAATTTTTCAATAGGAAACAATCTGAAATTTTTCCTTTAGTTGAAAAACTGAAAATCTTGAAATACATCAAATTTGACCTTGAAAAATTTGTTTCTTTCAAAAACCATTTTGCATTGGAAGAAAACGTTTTGACAAAAGTTCTCCACTAGCTCTGACCCGATGCCATAAACTGGGCATCCTCTGCACTGAATGAACTGCAGCTGGCCAGCTCTGTTAGCCTCTTCCAGCTCCATGGGTCATTTCTTACACACTGCTTTGCTGCAGGGCTAACCAATCACACCAGTGCTGACTTATTTCAGAGTAGCAGCCGTGTTAGTTAGTGCTGACTTAGAGACACCAAGGAAATCACAACATCTGAGCAAGAACAGGCAATACCATCGGGACGTCTGGATTTTAATTATGCCCTATAAGCCCCCCCCCCCCCCCCCCGCACTGTCAACACTTATATTCTGCCAAAAGGGCCAAAATAGCACGGGGCTCTAGCTTGTATAGCAGATGTTAAAGCATCAGGGGGTAGCCGTGTGAGTCAGCATCCACAAAAACCACGAGGAGTCCGGTGGCACCTTAAAGACTAACAGATTTATTTGGGCATAAGCTTTCGTGGGTAAAAAACCCACTTCTTCAGATGCATGGAGTGAAAGTTACAGATGCAGGCATTATTATACTGACACGTGAAGAGAAGGGAGTTACCTCACAAGTGGAGAACCAGTGTTGACAGGGCCAATTCAATCAGGATAGATGTGGTCCACTCCCAATAATTAATGAGGAGGTGTCAATACCAAGAGAGGGAAAATTGCTTTTGTAGTGAGTACTGCTTTTGTAGTGTACTCCCAGTCCCTATTCAAGCCCAAATTAATGGTGTTAAATTTGCAAATGAATTTTAGTTCTGCAGTTTCTCTTTGAAGTCTGTTTTTGAAGTTTTTTTGTTCAAGTATGGCTACTTTTACATAGAATCATAGAATCATAGAATCATAGAATATCAGAGTTGGAAGGGACCTCAAGAGGTCATCTAGTCCAACCCCCTGCTCAAAGCAGGACCAATTCCCAGCTAAATCATCCCAGCCAGGGCTTTGTCAAGCCGGGCCTTAAAAACCTCCAAGGAAGGAGACTCCACCACCTCCCTAGGTAACGCATTCCAGTGTTTCACCACCCTCCTAGTGAAATAGTTTTTCCTGATATCCAACCTGGACCTCCCCCACTGCAACTTGAGACCATTGCTCCTTGTTCTGTCATCTGCCACCACTGAGAACAGCCGAGCTCCATCCTCTTTGGAACCCCCCTTCAGGTAGTTGAAGGCTGCTATCAAATCCCCCCTCATTCTTCTCTTCTGGAGACTAAACAATCCCAGTTCTCTCAGCCTCTCCTCATAAGTCATGTGCTCCAGACCCCTAATCATTTTTGTTGCCCTCCGCTGGACTCTTTCCAATTTTTCCACATCCTTCTTGTAGTGTGGGGCCCAAAACTGGACACAGTATTCCAGATGAGGCCTCACCAATGTCGAATAAAGGGGAACGATCACGTTCCTCGATCTGCTGGCAATGCCCCTACTTATACAGCCTAAAATGCCGTTAGCCTTCTTGGCAACAAGAGCACACTGTTGACTCATATCCAGCTTCTCGTCCACTGTGACCCCTAGGTCCTTTTCAGCAGAACTGCTACCTAGCCATTCGGTCCCTAGTCTGTAGCAGTGCATGGGATTCTTCCGTCCTAAGTGCAGGACTCTGCACTTGTCCTTGTTGAACCTCATCAGGTTTTTTTCTGCCCAATCCTCTAATTTGTCTAGGTCCCTCTGTATCCGATCCCTACCCTCTAGTGTATCTACCACGCCTCCTAGTTTAGTGTCATCTGCAAACTTGCTGAGAGTGCAGTCCACACCATCCTCCAGATCATTAATAAAGATATTAAACAAAACCGGCCCCAGGACCGACCCTTGGGGCACTCCACTTGAAACCGGCTGCCAACTAGACATGGAGCCATTGATCACTACCCGTTGAGCCCGACGATCTAGCCAGCTTTCTATCCACCTTACAGTCCATTCATCCAGCCCACACTTCTTTAACTTGGTGGCAAGAATACTGTGGGAGACCGTATCAAAAGCTTTGCTAAAGTCAAGAAATAACACATCCACTGCTTTCCCCTCATCCACAGAGCCAGTTATCTCATCATAGAAGGCAATTAGGTTAGTCAGGCACGACTTCCCCTTCGTGAATCCATGCTGACTGTTCCTGATCACTTTCCTCTCCTCTAAATGTTTCATAATTGATTCCTTGAGGACCTGCTCCATAATTTTTCCAGGGACTGAGGTGAGGCTGACTGGCCTGTAGTTCCCCGGATCCTCCTTCTTCCCTTTTTTAAAGATGGGCACTACATTAGCCTTTTTCCAGTCATCTGGGACCTCCCCCGATCGCCATGAGTTTTCAAAAATAATGGCTAATGGCTCTGCAATCTCACCCGCCAACTCCTTTAGCACCCTCGGATGCAGCGCATCCGGCCCCATGGACTTGTGCACGTCCAGTTTTTCTAAATAGTCCCGAACCACTTCTTTCTCCACAGAGGGCTGGTCACCTTCTCCCCATGCTGTACTGCCCAGTGCAGCAATCTGGGAGCTGACCTTGTGCGTGAAGACAGAGGCAAAAAAATCATTGAGTACATTAGCTTTTTCCATATCGTTGGTCACTAGGTTGCCTCCCTCGTTCAGTAAGGGGCCCACACTTTCCTTGATTTTCTTCTTGTTGCTAACATACCTGAAGAAACCTTTCTTGTTACTCTTAACATCTCTTGCTAACTGCAACTCCAAGTGTGATTTGGCCTTCCTGATTTCACTCCTGCACGCCTGAGCAATATTTTTATACTCCTCCCTGGTCATTTGTCCAATCTTCCACTTCTTATAAGCCTCTTTTTTGCATTTAAGATCAGCAAGGATTTCACTGTTTAGCCAAGCTGGTCGCCTGCCATATTTACTATTCTTTCTACACATCGGGATGGTTTGTTCCTGCAACCTCAATAAGGATTCTTTAAAATACAGCCAGCTCTCCTGGACCCCTTTGCCCTTCATGTTATTCTCCCAGGGGATCCTGCCCATCTGTTCCCTGTTATAGGATGTTATAACATCTGTTATAGAATGTCTATAACACATCTGTTATAGAATGTCTAGGAAGTGTGACAGACCCAGACCAGTGGGGTACAGGAGTCTGGTCCTATTGGGATCCAGGAAGTGGGTGGGCAAAGCCCGCCCACCGCTAAAGGATCCCCTACAGGAGTCTGGTAGAGGGCAAATATACTGGTCACTGGATGAGTAGTTTTCTGTTCCCTGAGTGACCAGAGCAGGGGCTGTACTAGAGTAATCAGGAACCTGCTAGAACCAGTTAAGGCAGGCAGGCTAATTAGGACACCTGGAGCCAATTAAGAAGAAGCTGCTAGAATCAATTAAGGCAGGCTAATCAGGGCACCTGGGTTTTAAAAGGAGCTCACTTCAGTTTGTGGTGTGAGTGTGAGGAGCTGGGAGCAAGAGGCGCAAGGAGCTGAGAGTGAGAGGGTGTGCTGCTGGAGGGCTGAGAAGCACAAGCATTATCAGACACCAGGAGGAAGGTCCTGTGGTGAGAATAAGGAAGGTGTTTGGAGGAGGCCATGGGGAAGTAGCCCAGGGAGTTGTAGCTGTCATGCAGCTCTTACAGGAGGCACTATAGACAGCTGCAGTTCACAGGGCCCTGGGCTGGAACCTGGAGTAGAGGGCGGGCCTGGGTTCCCCCCAAACCTCCCAATTGACCTGGACTGTGGGTTCTTCCAGAGGGGAAGGTCTCTGGGCTGTTCCCCAACCCACATGGTGAATCTCTGAGGCAAGAAAATCTGCCAATAAGCGCAGGACCCACCAAGATAGAGGAGGAATTTGTCACACAAGATTGAAGTGTTCTCCTACTGGCTTGTGTATGTTACCATTCCTGATGTCTGACTTGTGTATTCTTTTATTCTTTTACGTAGAGACTGTCCAGTTTGGCCAATGTACATGGCAGAGGGGCATTGCTGGCACATGATGGCATATATAACACTAGTAGATGTGCAGGTGAATGAGCCCCTGATGGTGTGGCTCATGTGGTTGGGTCCTCTGATGGTGTTGCTAGAGTAGATATGGGAACAGAGTAGGCATCGGGGTTTGTTAAAGGGATTGTTTCCTGGGTTAGTGTTTCTGTGGTGTGGTGTGTAATTGCTGGTGAGTATTTGCTTCAGGTTGGGGGGCTGTCCGTAAGCGAGGACTGGCCTGCCTCCCAAGATCTGTGAGTGTGAGGGCTCATTTTCCAGAATAGGTTGTAGATCACTGATGATGTGCTGGAGAGGTTTTAGCTGGGGGATGTACATGATGGCCAGTGGTGTTCTGTTATTTTCCTTGTTAGGCCTGTTCTGTAATAGGTGACTTCTGGGTACCTGTCTCGCTCTGTCAGTCTATTTCCTCACTTCCCCAGATGGGTATTGTAGTTTTAAGAATGCTTGATAAAATAGGCCCACACTTAAAGTAGGTCCATACTTAAGGGGGTGCTTCTGCTCAGACTGGCCCCACATCAACAGCTACCTAGTGGCAGGAGTTGCCAGGTACCAGCACTGCTAGCTCCCCGAGGCAATGAGGAATCAAGATGAACTCACCTGTACAGAACATTGCAAGTCCCGCACTTTGTCCAAACTGCCTTAAGCTCCTTGCCGTTCCCCCATCGTTTACCAGCTCAGCTACGGTTCACTGCTGGTGGGTATTTTTTGGCTCCTCTGAGATTCCAGGTCTGTGATTAGCACTACACAAGAGCTAGGTGGTGGTATTATTATTATGGCCACACCAACTCAGTTTTACATAGCGACAGTTACAGAAACTCACCCAAGGATCCCAAGCAGCAATCAATAGGAATCCACTCACTCCTGGGCTTTGTTTAGTAAAGCTCTCGATAAACACACTGGACAAGGTGGCAGAACCTCGGCCGTTTGTGTTCAAGGAGCTAAGGCCTCACCAGCTCAGTTTAACATCTACACACTCCCCAAACCTCACCAGATGGCCTCAGCCTGCCATCAGCAGGAACGCACTCAGGCGATCACATCAGCAAAAGGCAGTCGCTCACAGGTGGTCCCAATTCAGAGTCAATTTACATTCTCTCACTGGCAGATGGTCCCAGTTGGGAGTCAATAGGCTTCCATTTATTAACAGGGTTGGTTTGGTAAAGTGCTCTGGTGAATGCTTAGCAGGGTGTTGCAGTCCTGCAAAATGGGGACATTCCCAGTAAGACTCATCGCCCTTGAAGCTGACATACCTTTTGGAGTCAAATAATTGTACCAGCTGTTTCAATTCTCAAGAGTATGTGATCCATCTGGGCCCAGCAGCACTCCTTGGCACTGGAACTCTACAAGGGAAGGGCCATTTTGTCCTACTAAAACTGCAACAGAAAGGGGTCTGGGAAGCAGAGTAAATTCTGGGATCTCTTGAGTGACTGCTAAGATGAACCACCCATCCAGCAGACAGCTGGCGGCACTAAGCGAGGCAGACAGTTGTGTTCAGCATAACATACCCTCGAGGGAGAAGGGGAAATTTTGCCTAAGGACACTGTGGCAAACACAGGCCCTTACAAAAAGGGCCAGGAGAGCTTTAATATCCACGCAGAGCAGCCAGTTTTTCAAGATCTCATCCAAAAAGACCTCCCCATTATATACTGCATGGAGATCAGTTTTTCTGCTTCAGAAAGACAACGGGCTTAGACAGGCTTTTATCTGGCAGGGCTAACTATGTATTTTCAGACCTGAAGCTTAGGTCCCTAAGTTGTCCCCTATGGCTTAATAAACTAAAATACTTTCATTTCCCTAGCTGTATTGGCAAGGACTCTCAGGATGCATTTAAAAAACAATCTGGCTGATATTTTGGGGTTCAGAGAAAGAAATTTCTCCATCTTGGTAAAGGCACATTATGTTAGCTGATTAAAAAAAACCTGTGAAGAATGGAAACATTGACTGTTCCTGGTGGATGGAATGCATAATGGAGGTGGTTTGGGAAGTTCACCATCCATTTCTGAAGTGGCTCAGACATCACCAATCCAGATCTCAGAAGTTACACAGGATTTAGAGAGTGAGGTCTCCTCAGGAAGTGATAGAATCCAGGGAGGTCAGGAATTTGGCATTTAAATGATTTATAATTAAGCTGATTGTAATGCTGGGACAACGATCCCTTCAGAGCATCTTGGCAAAAGCCAGACAAGGTTTGATGGGAGGGGAATGAAGGTGTTCAGTCACCAGTGTTGACTGAAAATGAGAAGCATCAAGAAAATGTTGGAGAGGCCAAAGGAGAGAGATTTCATAGAATCATAGAAGATTAGGGTTGGAAGAGACCTCAGGAGGTCATCTAGTCCAACCCCCTGCTCAAAGCAGGACCAACCCCAACTAAATCATCCCAGCCAGGGCTTTGTCAAGCCAGGCCTTAAAAACCTCTAAGGATGGAGATTCCACCACCTCCCTAGGGAATCTATTCCAGTGCTTCACCACCCTCCTAGTGAAATAGTTTTTTCTAATATCCAACCTAGACCTCCCCCACTGCAACTTGAGACCATTGCTCCTTGTTCTGTCATCTGCCACCACTGAGAACAGCCTAGCGCCATCCTCTTTGGAACCCCCTTTCAGGTAGTTGAAGGCTGTTATCAAATCCCCCCCTCACTCTTCTCTTCTGCACACTAAACAAGCCCAGTTCCCTCAGCCTCTCCTCATAAGTCATGGGCCCCAGCCCCCTGATCATTTTCATTGCCCTGTGCTGGACTCTCTCCAATTTGTTCACATCCTTTCTGTAGTGGGGGGCCCAAAACTGGATGCAATACTCCAGATGTGGCCTCACCAGTGCCGAATAGAGGGGAATGATCACTTCCCTCGATCTTCTGGCAATGCTCCTATTAATGCAGCCCAATATGCCATTAGCCTTCTTGGCAACAAGGGCACACTGCTGACTCATATCCAGCTTCTCATCCACTGTAATCCCCAGGTCCTTTTCTGCAGAACTGCTGCCTAGCCAGTCAGTCCCTAGTCTGTAGTGTTGCATGGGATTCTTCTGTCCTAAGTGCAGGACTCTGCACTTGTCCTTGTTGAACCTCATCAGATTTCTTTTGGCCCAATCCTCCAATTTGTCTTGGTCACTCTGGACCCCATCCCTACCCTCCAACGTATCTACCTCTCCCCCCAGTTTAGTGTCATTTGCAAACTTGCTGAGGGTGCAATCCATCCCATCATCCAGATCATTAATGAAGATGTTGAACAAAACAAGCCCCAGGACTGATCCTTGGGGCACTCCGCTTGATACCAGCTGCCAACTAGACATGGAGCCGTTGATCACTACCCGTTGAGCCCGACAATCTAGCCAGCTTTCTATCCACCTTATAGTCCATTCATCCAGCCCATACTTCTTTAACTTGCTGGCAAGAATACTGACTGTGAGGTTTCCATTCTCTTTCAGCAGAGACGTAGGGAAGTCTCTTTCTTTGAAGTTATAATAGAATTTAAGCTGCAAAATAAGTGGCTTGGGCAAAAGATCTGTTGGGGCAGGTCTCTGGCCTGTGCTCTACAGAAAGTCAGACTGGATGCTCACACTGGTCCCTTCTGGCCTTGGCAGCCATGAAAAATGTATGAGCCCAATCGTGAGCTCCTCAAGCAAACTCCTAATCCTATCAATGAGGGGAGACGCATGGAGGGGGCCCAGAAGGGTCACATGACCCTCCCCAATCACCTGGGGGGCAGGCAAAGGTCCAGCAGCACCCAGGAGTCAGAGCTGGGGAGTTTGTTTATTTGTAGGAATAAATGGCCCAATTTCAGAATTTCCAGTAACTAGAGGTGTCCCCAGAGGTCTATACTGGTTTGGGACCAGTGCTGTTCAACATATTCAGAAATGATCTGCAAAAAGGGGTAAACAGGGAGGTGGGGAAGTTTGCAGATGATACAAAATTACTCAAGATAGTTAAATCAAAAACAGACTGCAAAGAGTTACAAAGGGATCTCACAAAATTGGGTGACTTGGCAACAAAATGGCAGATGAAATTCAATGTTAAATGCAAAGTAATACACATGGCAAAATATAATCCCAACTATACATACAAAATGATGGTGCCTAAATGAGCTGTTACCCATCAAGAAAGAGATCTTGGACTCATTTTCAGTACTTTGGAAGCACGACGTTTCCAGAGTACTGCAAATGTATAAGAATCCTTCTCGCTGTGCCTGTATCATCTGAACTCATTCTCCAGCTTCAGAAGACTTAAAAATTATCTCCAGTCATCAATGGGACAGAAGCAACTGAATAATGTAGCTGTCCTTAACGTTCAGGTCATGTGCCCCCCCTTTAGCTGACTGCAGCAGAAGGTCATGAGGTGTTGGTGAGAGAAAGTGGTGAAGAAACAAGGACCTTAATATGATGCTCTCATGATGCTGAAGTAGTCGGCACAGATTTCTCCCAATACTGAACCCAGGGAGCTAGACTGTGATGCTCTAACTCATCCTGAGTCGTAGCACACGTCTCAAATAGCCCATTCATGGGATTACTTGAGAAGTAAACTGCTTAAGGTAACAGTTTCAGAGGGGTAGCCGTGTTAGTCTGTATCAGCAAAAACAACAAGGAGTCCTTGTGGCACTTTAGAGACTAACAAATTTATTTGGGCATAAGCTTTCGTGGGCTAGATGAAGTGGGTTCTAGCCCACGGAAGCTTATGCCCAAATAAATTTGTTAGTCTCTAAGGTGCCACAAGGACTCCTCATTATTTTTGCTTAAAGTAAGGGGCTCTCAGTCTTCCAGGAAGGACTTATGCTGGAGACTTCACTGTGCTGTGAAACTACTAGATACCAAAGATTCGTTACCTTCATTTCAGCCCATCATCACCCACTTTTCAAGACCCATGGAGACAAAAGGATCTCACTGTCATTTTACAGTTTGTCTAAAATGACCATTCCCAGGTTACATTTAAGATACACAAGGTCTGATTCTCCCCTTGTGTGCGTTGTTCTGTATTAGGAGTAATTCCATTTAAATCAACGAGCCCAATTCCCCTGCCTTGCAATCCAGGTAGCTACTTATACCTGTGCCAAATGAGTGTAAAATCCTACCACTGATGTGGGTGGAGAGTTCTGAGGTGGTAGCATTTTACACAACACCTTTATACAGGTATAAATGATGACACAAGGTGCCAGGCAATGGGGAACCAAGCTAGCTGAGTTATGCTGCTGCAAACCTGTGTAAAATACACAGAATCAGTCCCAGAACTTTGTCACCGCATATGTGAGCAAATTGCACAAGAAAAACAGAAGAGATTTGTACAGATTTGGAGTCTCCCTGTTTGTACAAGGTGTTTTGAAAACGAGTCAGCAGAAAGATGAGCAGGAGTTTAATGCTTTGCCTCACACAAAGGCACTTTTGCTGGCCCATGACCAGGTTGCAGAGCATGGAATGCAGCCAAAGCAAGTTATGGACGAAAGAGTTTATGAGAATGTTGGAGCAGAGATAGTTAAAATAATCTGTGTTGAAAAGACTTGAGGTATTCCACTGGCTGCTCTACACCAGTGAAGAAGACACTATTACAACTGGTTGGATAGTGAAAAAAGTTGTTGGCAAATAATTGTTTGATTGAAAAAAGGACACAACTTGCAATGAATATACACAATAAATTATTCAAAGAGCTCTAATCATGATCATCATTAAAGGAATAGTGAAAGGAGGCAATGCTTAGAAGACTAAGATGTTTTATGAATGGGATGATCTGGAGATTAATGACAGAAACATTGGTGGGAAGGGTGTTAATGTGAGTTTTGGCTGGCTGGCTGGCATACATGGAACACTGATATTTGAAATGTCGAGCTATGGTACTGACCTGGCCCCAGTCACCAGGAGATCTGAGCACCTCACAATCTTTAACATATTTTTCCCGTGAGGCAGGGCTGTGCTATTATCCCTATTGCACAGATGGGGAACTGGGAGACAAAGGCCTAGATCCACAAAGCTACTTAGATGCCTAAACCCCAGACTTAGGTGCCTACATTTCAGGTTTAGGTGTTCAAATTCCAGTTTTGGCTCCACTGCCATCCACAAAACTCCTACAGAACCTGTAGGCTCCTAAACTCATTCAACACCTAACTTTTCAATAGTTCCCTAGACGCCTATGTTTCTGCCTTCCTCTTGGCGTCCGGATGCCTATCTCCCAGCCTGAACTCCAGGATGATTTACAAATCAGGGGAAGATAGGTGTTCAGCCGCCTAACTCATGTGCTGGGCCCGATCCCATAGGCCTGCACAGAGGCTGCCTACTGGATCTAGTCCCATTCAAAATATGGCTGCACAGGAAGGTAGTAGCCATCTAATAAACTTTTCGCTCTGTGGTTAAAGCACTCGCCTGGGATGTGGGAGACCCAGGTTCAATTCTCCCCTCTTCCACAGGGAGAAAAGGGATTTGGAGTGGGATCTGGCACCTCTTCAGAGGATGCTCTAACCACTGAGCTTGGTGATACTTTAATGTGAGGTGCCCTCAGTCACTCCAGCTGAAGCTGTTCCACTCTGGATAAAGAAATGTAAGAGTGACTGAAGCAGGGGGTTAGACCCTGGGTCTCCCACCTCCTAGCTGGGTACCTAACTCCTGGGCTTCAGAGTCATTCTCACTCTCTGACCCAGAGACTATTTATGTATTTATCCACAGCAGAACAGCTTCAACAGGAGAGAGTGAGGGAGCCCCACTACAGAGTATCCCAGAGCCCAGTGGTTAGAGCACTCCTGAGAGGTGGGACCTGTTCAAACCCTTTCTCCCGTTCTGGCAGAGAGGGGAATTGAACCGGGTCCAGAGGCAGATTAAGGTCTCCTGGGACCCTGGGCCAGAGCAAGTGGGAGGGCCGTGGTGCCGGCCTGCCATCGTTCTGCCCCTTCCTCCTGCGGCCCTGCCCATGGCCCCACCCCATTCTGCCCCTTCCCCGCAGCCCCACCCCTATTCCACCCACAGCCCCATCCCATTCTGTCATTCTGGCCCCCCACTGCAGCCCCACCAGTTGGCTCCTTTCTGCCACCCCCCACTGAGGCCCCAAGACCGGAAAAGCGCTTTCCCCCTGTCATGGCCCCGGGGCCACTGCAGGGAGCGAGAGCTCCTCCAATGCCAGGGTCAAGGTGCTGGGGCTTCCCTGCCGGCGCTTCTGCTGGGGACTCCCTTCCCTCAGATGTATCATCTAGTCCACTGTCCACATTAGTACCTGTGGAGAGAACATGCCTTCCAATTGGTGGAGTCTCCTGCTGCTCACAAACAGGGAAGAATTAGTAGGGGAAGCAAAAGTGGATGGGAACCTGGGAGGCAGTGACCATGAGATAGTCGAGTTCAGGATCCTGACACAAGGAAGAAAGGAGAGCAGCAGAATACAGACTCTGGACTTCAGAAAAAGCAGACTTTGACTCCCTCGGGGAACTGATGGGCAGGATCCCCTGGGAGAATAACATGAGGGGGAAAGGAGTCCAGGAGAGCTGGCTGTATTTTAAAGAATCCTTATTGAGGTTGCAGGAACAAACCATCCCGATGTGTAGAAAGAATAGTAAATATGGCAGGCGACCAGCTTGGCTTAACAGTGAAATCCTTGCTGATCTTAAACACAGAAAAGAAGCTTACAAGAAGTGGAAGCTTGGACAAATGACCAGGGAGGAGTATAAAAATATTGCTCAGGCATGCAGGAGTGAAATCAGGAAGGCCAATGTACTCAATGCTTTTTTTTTGCCTCTGTCTTCACGAACAAGGTCAGCTCCCAGACTGCAGCACTGGGCAGCACAGCATGGGGAGGAGGTGACCAGCCCTCTGTGGAGAAAGAAGTGGTTCAGGACTATTTATAAAAGCTTGATGAGCACAAGTCCATGGGGCTGGATGCGCTGCATCCAAGGGTGCTAAAGGAGTTGGCGGATGAGATTGCAGAGCCATTGGCCATTATCTTTGAAAACTCATGGCGATCGGGGGAGGTCCTGGATGACTGGAAAAAGGCTAATGTAGTGCCCATATTTAAAAAAGGGAAGGAGGAGGATCCGGGGAACTACAGGCCAGTCAGCCTCACCTCAGTCCCTGGAAAAATCATGGAGCAGGTCCTCAAGGAATCAATTATGAAGCACTTAGAGGAGAGGAAAGTGATCAGGAACAGTCAGCATGGATTCACCAAGGGCAAGTCGTGCCTGATTAACCTAATTGCCTTCTATGAGGAGATAACTGGCTCTGTGGATGAGGGGAAACCAGTGGATGTGTTATTCCTTGACTTTAGCAAAGCTTTTGATACGGTCTCCAACAGTATTCTTGCCAGCAAGTTAAAGAAGTATGGGCTGGATGAATGGACTATAAGGTGGATAGAAAGCTGGCTAGATCGTCAGGCTCAATGGGTAGTGATCAACGGTTCCATGTCTAGTATGTCTAGTTGGCAGCTGGTATCAGGCAGAGTACCCTAAGGGTCAGTCCTGGGGCTGGTTTTGTTCAATATCTTCATTAATGATCTGGAGGATGGTGTGGACTGCACCCTCAGCAAGTTTGCAGATAACACTAAACTGGGAGGAGTGGTAGATACATTGGAGGGAAGGGATAGGATACAGAGGGACCTAGACAAATTAGAGGATTGGGTCAAAATAAATCTGAGTTTCAACAAGGACAAGTGCAGAGTCCTGCACTTAGGACGGAAGAATCCCATACACTGCTACAGACTAGGGACCGAATGGCTAGGAAGCAGTTCTGCAGAAAAGGACCTAGGGGTTACAGTGGACGAGAAGCTGGATATGAGTCGACAGTGTGCCCTTCTTGCTAAGAAGGCTAACAGCATTTTGGGCTGTATAAGTAGGGGCTTTGTCAGCAGATAAAGGGACGTGATCATTCCCCTGTATTTGACATTGGTGAGGCCTCATCTGGAGTACTGTGTCCAGTTTTGGGCCCCACATTACAAGAAGGATATGGAAAAACTGGAGAGAGTCCAGTGGAGGGCAACAAAAATGATTAGGGCACATGACTTATGAGGAGAGGCTGAGGGAACTGGGATTGTTTAGTCTGCAGAAGAGAAGAATGAGGGGGGATTTGATAGCTGCTTTCAACTACCTGAAAGGGGGTTCCAAAGAGGATGGATCTAGACTGTTTTCAGTGGTAGCAGATGACAGAACAAGGAGTAACAGTCTCAAGTTGCAGTTGGGGAGGTTTAGGTTGGATATTAGGTAAAAAAATTTCACTAGGAGGGTGGTGCAGCACTGGAATGGGTTACCTAGGGAGGTGCTGGAATCTCCTTCCTTAGAGGTTTTTAACAAAGCCCTGGCTGGGATGATTTAGTTGGGGATTGGTCCTGCTTTGAGCAGGGGGTTGGATTAGATGACCTCCTGAGGTCCCTTCCAACCCTGATATTCTATGATTCTATGAAGACAACTGACTCTTGATAGTGCTTTTCTCAGGAAAAACTGTCAGCAATGAAGAGAAGCCATGAAACAAAGCACAGAGAAGAAGAGCTGGACGAACCTGGCAAACTGGTGTACAAAGAAAAAGAAACAAAGGGATAAAAGAGGAAGCTGTATATAATGTCACCAAAAACTATGATTTTGAGAATGAAATTTTAACCTGTGAAGAAATGTCACTCTCTCAATAGCCAGCGAACAGGAAAATATCTATGGAACTTAATTACACACTGAACTATAACCGGGATGAACTGCATCAGGAACTAATGAATAACAAAACAGATTGCTTTCATCATCATAAAGCGTGGAGCAGGTAAGAAGATGAAGTAGCTTGTTTTGATTACCAGTTTATTTCACATCAGGCAATTGAAATCCCAAAGAATTGTACTGAAAGTGGCAAATCTGGGAAGAACCAGTGTGGCACCAACATAGATTCTGTGCAGCTTTGATCAATCCTAGCAAAATACAACTTCTAAAAGACTTAATGATACTAAAGTTCTTACTGGCAACATTCTCACGGACTTTGACTTCAGCAGGGACCTTTGATTAAGGACTTCAGGAATGGGCTCTTAATCTCTGACGAGTTTAAGCAATTAAAACCTGAAGCCATATACATATTTTCACTGCCTCATCTGCACCATGCATTATCAGCCAGAAGAATTAAGAGAAATTACCAAGACCTGAAGTGGAGGATAACATCCACTCCTCATAGAATATCATAGACTATCAGGTTTGGAAGGGACCTCAGGAGGTATCTAGTCCAACCCCTGCTCAGAAGCAGTGACTGTGGAATTGTGATCTCAGTCACACTGGTCAGTTGGCAAACTTGGTTCAGAACATCAGTAGGGGAGATCCACTTGGTTCTGATGAAAAATAGAACATTTCCAAAATATGAGTGGATGTTTCTCTGGCTACCTGCTCATAGATCAATCAAACACACTTGGATTCAGATTTTCAAAGGAGTCAAAGGGAGTTAGATGTCCAATTCTCATTAATTTGGGCAGCTAACTCTCTGGCTTCCTTGAAAATCCCAGACTTGCATTTTAACCAGGGCTCCTGAAGCAGTCCTGAAAACCCTTCAGGCTAACAAATTTTAGTTGCACAACATGGATGGGGCCAAAGGAAGTTAAAACCCTTTTGACCTGAAGTATTTTTTAAATTATGTTTAATAGCCACTGCAGCAAACATTAATTAAGCATAGATGGGGCCTTAAATAGTACGTAGTAATTTGAGCTTTACACCTCTCATCCCTCAATAGTCAATGTATTTCAGCTAGAGCCACAAAAGGACGTCAGCCCCACTGAGATCCTCAAAAACCCCACTCAGCGGGTACCTAAGGTTCCAAGGTGCTGACATTCAGCCATTAAAGTCCCATAGATACCTACATTTCTGCCACTGAACAGGTGGACAGCTGCCTTGGTCTAGGCACTCTCCTCACTCCTAAACCCCAGCATGATCCTCAAACTAGGCCTATCTCATCCACAGGGCCCAATGGTGGGGAGGGGTAGGGGGGTGTACCTAAACCCACACAAAGCCACCAGAGGAGGAAGCACCCTGTTAGAAGAATGTGAAGTAAATAGGATAAAGTCTAAACAAGCATAATCTTGCTTCTGGCCTTGCTTTTAATTTAAACAGGCTGAATAAGCAAGCAAGAGAATGTAAGTGAAAGCACAAGGCTGCACCCCCTCCCCCCTACCAAGCGAGCTGATAGCCTTGCCTTTCAGTAATAAGAGAAGATAAGGGGACCCAATCGAGCAAGGGGCTGCTATGGTAACCCAGCAGTTGGAAGGTGTAAGGAAGAGACACTGAGTCCGCGAGAGAGTGTCCATGGCCAAAAGTAACCCCACTCCTTACCCCTCCTGTCAAGTATGAAAGAGATGGTCTTATTGCCCCTAGACTCAAGACTCCCCAGAACGGACCATGACCATCTACTGAAAGGGGTGGTACCAGGGCAGGGGCATTACAAGTATCATTCAGTTTGCCAAGAATAGGGGGGAGAAGAGGGAGCTCCGTCGGTGTGCGGAGCTAGAGGTCAGGAGAAGAAGGGGGTTCTAGCGGCGTATAGAACTGTAGTTGGGGGAGGGGAAGAGGAAAACTCTATCGGCGTATAGAGATGAGCCTGACTGGTGTGAAGGGCTTTGGAATATGCTTGTTTAGCCCCAGTAAACCTTTCGCATTGCCTGCAGACTGGACTCTGGACTGTTATTTTAGGCAAACTCTGTCTGGGAACTGAGAAGGAGGAGGGAGCTGGACCCCTGCCAACACCCCCCTTTATAACGTTTAGCTCAGTGGTTAGTGCTCTCACCCAGGGCCGGGGTTCATTTCCTTCCTCTGCCTGCCGTGGAAAAGGGATTTGAACGTGGGTCTCCCACCTCCCCAGACAGTGCCCTGACCACTGGCCTATGGGGTATTCTTGGGCCAGGGCTGCTCAATTGCTTCTGTTGACACAGTTCCATGGTGCATACATAATTAAATATGCCTTGGGGCACAGGGATTGGAACCCAGGTCCCATATCCTGGGTGAGTGCTCTGGCCCCTGGGCTAAAAGCTCTAAGGGGAGACAGTAACAACGCACCGCCACACACACACATTTTTTGCAGGAAAGGGCTTAGGCACCTAACTCCAGGAAAGGGCTCACAGCCGAGAACCCAAAGTAGAGATGAGTGCTCTCTCTGATCCACACCCACTCTTTGAGGGTGGGGCTTAGGCCAGCCCCATCTCTGGCTAGCAGGCTGGCTCCTGTGGATCCTAACTCTCCCTATGCATTGTCTAGGGAGCCTCACTCACTAAGTCTCCCCATGCATTGTCTAGGTGCCTCACTGGGGGCTGTGGGTTCCACGAGGTAGCAAGGTACCTAGAAGTTAGGCTCTGCAACGCTGAGCATGGCAACCCCCAAGTCCCCTTTGTGAATAAAAAGGAGGTTGTTTGTGAGCAGAATTCTGTGCTAATGTAGATGGTCTCTGAGGTTTTCTCCTCACCCTTGGAAATGAAATAAGGCCTGCAAACAAACAGAAGACTTTCAAGTAGCTGCTTTTCACCTTCTCTATCTACAACCACCTGTCCTTAAACAGCAAGTTAATACAATTTCAGTGCTAAATTAAAAAAATATCATGGGCAATTCCAATTTTTTTTAAGCAAGGGAGCTGCCTCAGGAGGGCTGTTGTGGAGAAACGAAGGGGGCTACCTCAGTCGGACTGCTCCAGGGTGAGTATGGGAAGGTTACCTATAGAGTGATGTACACGGGGCTGCTTGTCGGGCAGTATAGAGATTGTATTGGAGGGTATATAAGGAGATGTTGGGGCAGCATGGGGGATTAAAAGGGGATGTATAATTGGTTGTTAGGGGTTGTATGGGGGTGGCATGGGGCAGTATAAGGGGCTGCTTGGGGCAGTATGGGAATGCTTGAGGGCAAGATAAAGGGATGTATGGGGACTGTTGGGGGTGATATAGTGACAGTGTTGATAAAGGGACTCCTGGTGGTAGTAAAGGGGTTGCTTGGGGGCAGCACAGGGGGTGTACAGAGGTTCCTGGGGAACAGTAAAGGGGAGGATATGTGGGGGGCTGCTGCGGGTAGTACAGTAGGGGTTTATAGGGGCGGCTGGGGGAAGGCATAGGAGATGTAGGGGGCTGCTGAGGGTGGCATAGTGCAGGTGTACAGGGGCTTTAGGGGCTGCTGGCAGGCGGTGAAGGGGATGCCTGGGGCCGGTGCAGGGGGCTGCTTCCCCTCCCTCTCCCGGAGGCCCCGGCCGTCACTTCCTGTGGAATTTTCCCGGGGATGGAGGGGGGGGAGCGGGTATAAAAGCGACCGCGGGGCTGCCGGGAGCAGCAGCTGGAGCCCGAGCCACGTCCGAGTGCGGAGCCCCGCGCCCCTGGTGAGTGCGGCTGGGGGCCGGGCCGGGCGATGGGCGGGTCCGGGTCTCCGCGGGCGCTGTCCAGCTTCCCCAGCGTCTGCGAGCACCCGTGTGGGGGGAGCCCTGCCCCCCTTCCTTCCCCCACCCCCCCAAACCACGAGCCCTGCACACCCGGCTTGCCCGCATCACCCCCCAAACCTCCAGTCCTGCACCCTCGGCCCCCTCCCAGCTAGCCCTGCACTCCTGGCTTGCCCCCATCCCCGCACCCTGTCCTCCCCCAACCCTACACTCCAGTCCTGCCCCCAGCCTCCCCGGTCCTGCACCCCCATTCTGTCCCCATCACTCCAACCCCCCCAGCCCTGCCTCCCCCTGGCTGCAGCCTGTCTCCCCCTTATCCTCCTGGATCCCCCTCCACCCAGCCGCAGCCTGTCTCGCTCTCACCCCGCTCGGCCCCATCTCCAGCTGCAGCCTGTCATCTCCCTAGGCCCCACCAGACTCAGCCTGTTGTCCCCTGACCCCCATTGGCCCCACTCAGCCACCTTGGTCCCCCTTAGTAGCAGCCTATTGCTCCTTCAGACACAGCCTATTCCCCCGTCCCCACTCCTTACCCGCTTCCTCACACCCTCAGGCACGGCATGTTCCCCCGTCCCCACTCCTTACCCGCTTCCTCACACCCTCAGGCACGGCATGTTCCCCCGTCCCCACTCCTTACCCCCTTCCTCGCAACCTCAGGCACGGCATGTTCCCCCCAAGTGATCTTAGCTGCAGTAACCCAGTAACTGCGTGGGGCCCTTGTCCCGACGTCCCTCAATGTCTTTGTGCCAAGTTATTTCTCACCCCGGTCTCTGAAGGGTTTTATCTAGGCCCCCAACTACGTTCCCTTGGGAACGCCTCCTCCCAGCTCTCCACCAACATTGTCAGCGCTGCAAAACTGTTCTCTGCATCTTCAGAACTGAAGAAGGCATTACAGGTCTTGCCCATTTCGCAGGAAAAAAAATTGCTTCTTTGGCCACTTTCCCTGCTCTACCCCAGGCACAAACACCAAACTGCACCTAAACCGCCACAAACTGAAATCTACACGGAAACCCTCGGCTGTCCTAGCGACATCGCTCAGCGCTATAACAAACTTCAGTCTTGTTCAATGGAGGTGGTCGATCTCACCCTCACTGCAGATGCAGCTGGGAGGATGGAAGAATTCTTCTACTGATCGCTCTACCGCGTCTGGAGTGGGTGGGTTTATGGCAGCGATGGGAAAACCTGGAGTGTCTACACTACACCAGTGTAGCGGCGGGGCTGGGGCTGTGCATTTGTAGCGTAAACATACCTGCGGTCTCAGTGCACCAGTGTCTTCCCACTTCTGCAGCTCCAGCCCCTTGGCCCGGCCCCGTTGTGGAAGGCAGTAAAGCCCGGTCCAACCACTTCTCCCGCTATCTCCAGCGCTCCTCCCACCCCCGCTAATCCAGTGTGTTTTGCAAAACATTCTGTCCTGTGAATTAGCCCCACCCTGTTCCATGACTCAGGGCATTTATGAGAAGGGGATTGGTTATAAAATAAAGAAGTGCGTCAGGCTAGTGTTTTCGGCACAGGGCTGGGAGCAAAGAAACGCTTAATTCGAACCCTGGCTCTGCCATTGATTTGGGTAAGTCACTTCACTGTGCCTCGGTTTCCCATCCTTAAAAGCGGTAACATGCCTGGATGCCGGAGGACGGTGGGGGTGTTGTGAGGATGCGTCTGTGTTTGTGGACAGTGCTTGAATGCAATAAGGGCAAACATGGGCGGCGGGTGGAGCCACCCTTGGGGAGGCGAGCCCCGAGACCCCCCCGCCCGTCCCCCGAGACCGGAGCCCCAAGTCCCCCCGCCACTCCCCGGAGACCCGGTCCAGCCGAAGCCCCTCGTCCCCGCCCGGAGCTGCCCCGGGCCAGCCGCGCCTCCCCTCCGCAGAGCCCAAGCGGCTGCGGGGAAAAGCCTCCCGCTGCGTCCGAAGCAGCTTTGCTATGCTCTATGCAGGTTCCGGGGCGGCCGAGGGGGCGTATGTTTTACTCAGCTTCCGGGGTCCATCAGTAACTCGCTGGAGTCCAGGGAGATGACCCGGGAAGCTGAATAGCACATCCCGCCCCCTCGGCCGCCCCGGAACCTGCATGGGGCATAACACAGCGACCGCTTCCCGCGCCGGAGCCGCCCTGGGCCTGTCCTACCCCCGCCCCCGGGCCAGGCGTGACTCCGCGCGGCGTTAGCAGCATCAGGACAGGCAGAGCCTGCGTCCGTGCCAAGCTCGCTCCCTGGAAGCTGGCCGGCAAATCCAGGGCCAGATTCTCCTCCCCGTCACCTAATTTTACACCAGTCTCGCGCCGGTAGCTTTGGTGCCGTTCCCTTGATTTACACGAGGGGCAGTGGGAGGAGAACCGGGCCCAGGGTCCCCCCGGTCACCGAGCCTGGGCTGCCGGTGGGGCAGCGCTCGCTCCTCGCCTCTGATCCCCTTTAGCCTTGGAACGGCTTTGGGCTGCTTTGTCTGCAGAGAGTCCTAGCCCGGATGATCCAGTTGATCATGATCCCGTTTGGTGGGGCCAGCGGCAGCGGCACTGGCTCATTGTTTTCCAAGGAAAACTGGTGGTTTTCTTCTGATCTCAGCCTGCAGATTGAGCGGTGGAAGACTGGCAGGGCCCGGGAGGAGTTTAGAGAAGATGGGCACAGTTGAACAGCCAAGTTCCTCCTTTCCCTTCCAGGGGTTGGGGTGACCCGAGAGTGCTCGTGCTGTCGAGGCCAAAGGGCAATAAACCAAGCGCTGGCTGAGTGATTTGCAAACTGATCACTTTGGTCCCTTCCAGTCAGGGGCCTTTTTCCTCCTGGTTCCGTTGCCAGGGGCACTGGATTTGCTAGGTGTCTCTTGCAAAGGAAGTGGTGCTCCTGTGATGGATTAAGCTGCTCAAAGGGAGTTAGTGGCTAAAAATCTACCCCCCACCCCCCGCCCCCAGTAAAAAGCGGCCTGCTCACGTTCTGAGGGTTAGAAGGAGCACTTGCGAGTTTTTTACCTGACAAGCTCTGGTGCGGAGGGCGTATGTGTGTGTGTGTGTGTGTGTGTGTGTGTGGAACAAGAAGAATAGCCCAGAGGGTGGGTCCAAAGTTTTCTCTGAACTACACCAACCTTCTGAGCGCCCTTCCATCCCCAAACTCCAGCTCAGACCTTCCCTTTCCCTCTAAACTTTTGAAAAGCTGTCACATGTGAATGTTAGGGGAGGACAGATTGCACCCCTTCGCCACACCACTTTTCCAGATCCATGTGTATGGAGATTTTAGCTGCCTGCAGCAAGTTCCCCCTTTCTCATTGCCCCTCTCCCTGCTGTCTCCCCTGCATCGGCTGCCTTCACTGGCCCCCCACCCATCCCCCCATTGCTCCTGGCCCCCACTGCCTCCCCTGCTCCCACCCCCATCACTCCTGGCTCCCACTGACCCCCCCAGTCCTGCCCCCATCCCCCGATCACCCCAGCCTCTGCTGCCTCCTTATCCATCCTCCCGATCCCCGCTGTTCTCCCGGGCTTCCCACCCATCCTTCTTGGTCCTTGCTGCCTCCCTGGACTCCCCATCATCCTTGGGCCCTGCTGCCTTCCCCAGATTTTCCCAATCTCCCTTCTCTGGCCTCACAGCCCCGCCCTATTCCTTGCCTCTTGACTACCACCCCCAGTGCCCTGGGCAGTCAAGGCCAAGCCTGGTAGGATCCATCTGCTATTGTCCCTCAATTCACTCATCCTTGCACTTCCCCGTCTTGATGCTCTAGAATGATAACATTGCACTTCCGAAACCTCAGAGCAGTCTCTGATGAACCCTGGGATTTCAGAAATGCAATGCACTGCGGGGTGGAAATACCAGGGAAGTCTCCGACTGCAGGGAAGTGTAACTGGATCCAGCAGAGGGTAAACTTTTCTTCGGGCTTAAAGCAAAATCACTTTTAGTTCATCTCTGCCACTTAATTAACATATAGATACAGTAAGAGTAACAGTTTCCTTAAAGGTTTTCTCTGTAAGAGGGAAGAGGTGTTCCCCCCCCCCCCTTTAACAGTGTGTTTCTAAGCTTAGTAAATTATCTTTCAAATCTCAGGGATTCTCTTGTATAAGCAAGTTTGGTCTTGAAATTGCACAAGCACTAATCTTCCTTTCAGAGTACAGTAATGACCGTAATACCCTGTGGAATTGTCCCCGGATCATTCCTAGAAGTTTCATTCTGAGCCTAGTGCAGGCTGGGTTAGGAATTCTGCTCCCACTGAATCAGTGGGATTTAAACCCCCAACTCATCTAGGATCCTTGGAAGACCCAGCCTGCGAGTTTAGTCACTGCCATGTGGATGCTCACATCCTGCAGCAATGACCAATAAAGCTCAAACGCATGCACAGAATCTCAGCGCTTTGATTTCAGGTAGTTCCAGAACCAAGTGCTCCTACCCCGAAGCACAGCGGTGGGGGCTTTCACAGGAGACAGGAAAGCAAGCAATCTATTTGCTAGTTGAGCCTGCTTCTGTCAGCTGATCTGGAGTCTAGCATTGTTTATTTAACAGTGTGAAGCAAGCTTTGTCCTAGTGGTAATGAGTGTTGTGCAAGTAAGCAGAAATGCTTAGCTGTATAGTTCCAAAGGATATGCCCATCTCTGGAGTGTAGCTTTTGTACTTCCGGCCATGAGGGAAGTTTGGGTATTTGGTACAATGGCACTTCTTGAAGGTGTTTTTTGTTTTGCTTTGGTCACAAGTCACACACAAAGTGGGTGTATTTAGATGCTGGCAGAGCCTTCCCCAGTTGATTGGCCTTTTATAATACCCATTTGGTAATTGAGATGAACAATTTGGGCAATGATAACTAGATGCTGTGTGCATGATCTAACCTCTCTATAAATGTTTTTATTAGTCTTCAGTAGTAGAAGAGTGCAGTATCCCATAATAATTCAGCAAAGATGTGGATGGTGTCGCCCCCTTCTGGTGAGTACTTCTTAAAACTTTGAGCATGTCTTACTTCTTTCTGCACACTGATCTACTGACCCAGCTCTATTTTCACTGAAAACACAAACAAACAAACCAGCATCCATACAACTTGGGAACCAGAGAGGAAGCATGGAGCAAATGTTCCATTTATCATGAAAGGATGTTTAGTTGCCAGAGGTGTGTTAGTGTATAGATTAGGGCGGGGGTAGAAAAGAAGATTTCATTTTAGACCAGAAACCACAAAGAGACAACAACCACCAAGCTTGTCCAGTAGTTCTTGCAGCTGGTTGGAAAATGGGGGGAATTTGTGAACGTTTTTGTATGCCCTCTGCTCATCACTTATTTTGGGGTTAGAATTTCAAAACTTTTCATCCACTTCTGGCATTCTTGGCAAATTGTGTTGCCCTTCTTAATGGGACCCTTTTTCTGGCTTTGATTACAGTTTGAGCTGAGGGAAGGAGTTGCAGTCTGGTAGCTCTTCAGGATTTCAGGCTACAACTCCAGAGATCCTGGGATTGTGGCCTAGGCAGACAGGGCTCCCCATTTCCCCCTCTGCCAACACCCGATCCTTCCGAAGCCATTCTGTCACTGGCTCTGCACCTCCCACACATGTTCAGCCCATACTGTCCTAGACGAGGAATTGGAGGTGAAGGGGAAGCTGGAGTTCTTCTCAGAATCCACCAGCTTAACGTGGAGCATCTGGTCCCAGCACATCCCACCGCACTCCGCAGAGCCCCAGCCCTGTGGATGCTTGTGGAGGGACTGTTTATAGAGGAAAGGAGCACAGAGCAGAGTCACCGCACCCTGCTTTCCACACCCTTTCTTCCTGCCTGTTCCTGGTGACTTTAGTTCCCCCCCAACCCCCCGGCCGAAGTATAAGGGTACAGCCAGCCCTTGGGCTGAAATGTGGCCTACCAGGCTTAGCCTCATAAAGAACTACACAACATGTAGATGTAAGATTTAATAATTACTTATGATTAACAATCCACTGGCTTTTGAGGTGTTTTACTCTGGTACAACTGAGACAAGGTGTAAAAAGATGAATCCAGCCAAAAGTCATTCCCCTTCTTCTCAGTACTTCATGGAAAAAATAAAACTTGATATTTTATTAATGGTGGTAGCATCCAAAGGTTCCTGTCATCCCAAGAGCAGGAGACTTCATTGCACTTAATGTACAAACCTATAGGAAGACATGGTCTCTGCCCCAAAGAGCTTAAAATATTAAACATAATCATTTAACACTCGGGCCAGCCTGGCCTGCTGGGGTCGCAGTGTCATTTTAACGTGTGTGTGTGTGTGTGTGTGTGTGTATTAAAATACCCCCCCACACACACACACACAAGTGCAATGTAAGTGTTGGTTTGACAAGGAACAAAGCCTGGAGATTGAAAGTTAAGCCTGACACTGTTCTTGAACTTGGGGCCCAATCCATTTCCTGTTGGAATCCAGAGTCTTTCCATGGAATTTAACGGCTCTTGGATCAGGGCCTTTTCTGTCTCAGTTTGTGATAGGCTGACCAAGGAGCCAAATAATTACATCCTGCGCTGGATGGGTGCATGCGAATCTCATTGAAGTCATTAGGAGCTGTGCACACGCATCCAAAGGCAGAATTTGGTCTGTAATTTTTAACATTAATGTGTGTGATTCTGTGATGTCCATAAAATTCCTTCCTTGATATTGCTGGAGGTTTGTTTGTTTGTTGTTCTTTTAACATAGGTTTGAGTGTTCTCTTTCCTCCCCCCATGTCTGTGTTCTAGAAGGTTTTTCACACAGCCATTGCTGGGCATGATCCATCTTTACTTCTGAACTTTAACAATCTGATTTTAATGAACTGATTTTTAATGATCACGTAACTACTAGTTACCAAACAACTCCCCCACTACAGTTACCTTCCAAGATCGCAGTTCCCTGTGCCGTAATATGCTGCCCTCCACATAATGAGGAAACAGTCGGAAAACACAGGTTCTGAATTAGCATTTCTCCAGCTCTCCTAAAACACAGTCTGTGGCCAAGAGAGCATTTTTACTTAGAAATCCTCTCCTGAGTGGGCCCTACAGTATCAGAATTGCGTGATATTGCTAGTTTTTAAATGTCTCTGACTTTTTTTTTTTTCACATTCACTCCACTGGAGGTATACAAATAGAGAGGCTGCCGTGTGCTTCTTATGAGAGAATCTAGCTGGCTCATGTGATAACTGCTTCTCTCCTACTGTCCCTTTTTCCCCTGCTAGCCTAAAGCAGACTGCAGTCAGCTTGAACTAGCACTTGTGTACTCCTGTGCAGTTGGTAAGGGTTGAGCTCAGTCTGCTTTGCACTAGAGAGGTGACTGCATTGGGAAACGGGAATTGGACCCTATTCTCACAGCCAAGGAATACATTTGGTGTAGCTGAGTCTTCAGGGTTTGAATAGAGGGGGTTAAATTTCTTTAAAAAATGTAATTCCAGTTTTGCTTGATTGCAGAATGACTGAAATTGGATTTGGAGCATGAGATTAGCATTCACAGCCTCTCAGGGCAGCAGTTTCTCCATTGGGTTAAGATACCAGCATCAGGTTCTACCTGCCTTCTGAAATGAATCCTGGGTGGAATTCCCCCCCACGCTGCGGAAGGATTACATGAGAGCAATACCTCCGTGCTGTACTGGCCTGTGTGCCTGGGAGGTCATTTTGAAACATGTCCTGAACCATTCTTGTGACCTTGAGCCCAGACTGTGTTCTCTCTGGTAGTGATGTCAATCAGGGCAAACGCCACTTGAAGTCGATGGCATTATGGTGGTGTAAAACCAGGAGAAGTGAGATCAGAATCAGGCCTTGGGTGTCTCCCCAGTCTCAGTAGGTCTAATTATAGCCATCTATTTGACAGTGTCACAGAATCTGTCCTGTGCCACAGAAGTGCATTTCGTTTTTTGAAAAGTGCTAGCCCCTGAGTTTGCAAGATAACCTTCTAAGTGTGAACTGAGCCTACATCAATGCAGAATTGTCTTGCTGATTATGCAGCCAGCCAGGAACAACATCTGAGAGATGGTGACTAGCCCCATTCATGTCTGTGGCGTGTTGGCTATAAATGGCTGATGATGAAAATTCAAACGCTCTTGCTGTTAACTCTTTCACTACAGCAAGTGAATTCAGCTAATATGTTCAGCCCATGCCTGCCTACTTGCCAAAACCTCAGCTTCTCCCTGACATCTTCTGCACTGCTGTTGAGTTGCCAATACACAGTGCATTGCAAATATTGTGGGAGTGTAAAACAAATTCATTTGAATGTAGATATAAATAATGCAGGAGCTATCCTAGTGATTGTGTGAAGCATTTTCATATGTAAATAAAAAAAAGCCTTTAAAAGAAACCACAACATTTTCCTGAAGCTGCTTCAGAATTTCTACTTTTCGGCACTGGTGTCCCAGAGAAATCGGGGACCTTGCTATAGAATGGAGAGGAATATACAGTCTCTCAATTGTGTCCCATTCACATCAGCATGAACAACGGCGTTAGCAGAGCTAGTGTTTAAATCCTGTGGGACTGATTCTGATTGCACTTAAAGTGGTGAAAAGCTAGTGTAATGCCATTAACTTCATTGGTGTTACTGTTGAGTAACACTAGTTTATGTGAGTGAGAAGTTTAGTGTTTTACACCCATTTGCATAGGAGTAAATGACTGCGCAAGATGTAAGACAGTGAAGAGGCAGGTCCTTGGGGATGATCATGCAGGCAGGGGATGAAAATTAGGCTGTTGTCTCCTTGCCAGTGTATTATTGGAGAACAGGGGTGTGACACGTCTCGTTTAATTGTGGCTGGAAATTGATAACTTGATTGTAAGCAGCACCTTCCATGCTTTTGTGAACAGGTGAGAGAGGGGGAAGCACGTTCATATTTTAAAGGTAACTTTGCTGAAAGGCTTTTGCTTGGTAGACTGAGCTAATTGAAGTCATACCAAACTAGTTATAGTGAGACTAAGGGGAACTTTACTGCAAATCTGTCCTTTAAAAGGACACTGAGGTTTTTTAAGTCCCATTTTTCTTCTTGCTGCTTAATCACCCTTTGGGAGCTTGATACTGAAATTGCCATATCAGAATTATGTTCTCTGAAACTTGCATGCATGGCTATTGGGTGACTTGCATGGGTTTTTTCTTATCTGAGAAAATAGCACATAAGTATGGAGCTGTTAATGAATTATGTAGGTTTTTGCAAATATAGGTTAGCTCTTTGGATCTACAACCTTGAGGCTGTCCCTTTTAATGGGATTAACTGAAGGGAGATGTATTGATCATAGCATCTAAGCATGCTGGCTTGTCTGAGTTTAGCTCTCCAAATTGGTGGGAGGAGTTACTTTAATTTAGTCTGACCACAGTTTTTAGGGGTTCTTAGACTCAGCCTTTGCATCAACCCATGCCAGCTGTCATAAAGCTCTTATGCTACCATAAAAAAGCTCATGTTTTGAAATCTAGATGACTCTTTTCAAGTATAAGGTGGTGATCAAGAATATGGTAGGTCCCTAACATTCAGGATGGTCCTTCTGGGTTGGTAGCACAAATAGTTGCTTCATTGGAGACAAAAATGTCATTTCACCACTTAATCTTCATAGGAGTCTACTGCAGCAACATTATTCCAAGAAGCAAAATCTCCTTCCACTTACCTATGAGACACATTTCCCCTATTCCTTTGCAAGTCACTCAGATTCCCTCTTACCTAGTGGAGAATTGTCACTGCCCGTATAAAATTGAGTGAAGGGGACAAATAAGGGATGTGTTTGTCACCTTAGCAGGCATACTTTGTGTCTGAACCTGTAAGAGAGGTAGGTCACCAGTCATTCATAGACTATAAAACTATCACCTGCGGGGCCAGGATTTCAGCTGGTGCAAATTGGCACAAAGTCATTGGAGCTACACCTGTATACATCACCTGAGAATCTGGGCCATAATGGCTTCCTGGCAGGTGAAACTGCATGCTCTTAGAATTGACTTTGAATTTGTCTCCCCTGCTCAATGGCACCACTTTGAGCATGCCCAGCAGGGACACTGGAAAACCTTCTAGAGCCTTCCCTGCTCTCCTCTTCCTTTGCAGGGTTTCCCCCAAGCTCTAAGGAGGGGTTGGTGACATCATTTTCTGCACCGACTCCTCCCATTCATCTCTGTTCCGTAAAGCCTTTGCTCCCCTCTTAACCAGCTCTAAACTAACTCCACAGGGAGCCACTTACGCTCTGTTGGACATTTGGGGTTGCATATTCAGACATCTGGGAACTTGTCCACACCTTTACCTAAAATCTTGGGGGAAACCCTGCATTCTCTCTTGTCACTTCCTTTTCAATAGCCAATGTGTAAATTATGAGTAATAACTATATTCATTTCAGCCAGAAGAGTGCCGCCTGCTAGATTTACATTGAACCTATCCTAGAACTATTTTATTGTTTTAAACATCTTTCTGACTCTTCCACTGTGGATCATCTGAACTTGGCCATCTTATTTTCAGTTTATACGACGAGGCATATTTGCTCTCTGTCTAGCTGTCCCTGCAGGAAGCCACAAAAAGCAACAATTTTTAAAGCCACATTAAAACATGTCACAATTAAAATAAGCCAGCCGAACAAGAAGCCCACTTGCATAGTACTATGTGTACTGTGCACAAAGAACCCCCGCTCCCGTTTTCAGACACTTTCTTGGTACCAACGAGTGTTAGCTGGATGGAGAGAGACAGAATTTTTCTTCAGATTCACCAGGGTTTCCCTGAGCATTTTCAATATCATTTTGCTGATCTAGCATTTTGGTTTTTTTTAATTCAGGATTGGAAACTCAGAGAAAGGAATACTTGAAGTGGGAATTTCCACAAGAAGATTTTCTCTGTAGAGGGGTAGAGGTTAGGCAATGTGTTGTTTGCAACCCGGATGACTTAGTGAGGATTTGCCTTGATCTTTCTTGGGACAATTCATCTATAATGAGCTCATTGGCTTGGACAGCTCACATTGGAAATGCTCCAAGAAACAGAGGCATTATCGTATCTCTAGCAATGGTGTTCTGTATGCAGAAATACAGGAGCCCAAAGTTCCCTCTAAGCTGCGTGGCCACACAGCAAGCTATAAAGGGCCGCACAGGTGCACAGCCACAGGGGCCTGGAGAGGAGAGAGGTCGGGGGGAGGGGAGCAAGTTGGGGCGTGCAGGGCTGCCATGGGCCTCTCCCCTGGCCCCGGAGCTGCTGTCAGCAGGGAGAGGCACCGTGACCTCTCCCCCAGAGCCCTGGGGCAGCCTGCACCCCAAACTCCTCATCCCTGTCCCCACCCAGAGCCCACACCCCCAGCTGGAGCCCTCACCCCCACACCCCAACCCTCTGCCCCAGCCCTGAGCCCCCTTCTGCACCTCAAATCCCCCATCTCTGGCCCTTCCCCAGAGTCTGTACCCCCAGCCAGAGCCCTTGCCCCCCTGCACCCCAATGCCTTGCCCCAGCCCCGAGACCCCTCCCACACTCCAAACCTCTCAGCCCCAACCCCACTACACATCACCTCCTTATTGGTGCACATAACAAAATTCATTCCGCACATGGATATAAAAAATTAAAGGGAAGTTGCAGGAGCCCAGCTTGCTTTAGCCTATGCTGAGAACTCCTATTGACCTCCCCAGGAGAGGCCCACGTGCATCCAAAGGCAGAATGTGGCCCATATGGCATGAGGACCTGATCCGGCCCCCATTGGAAAGACTCATTGATTTCAATGGGAGCTGGATTGTGCCTTAAATGCGGGGAGGCTAGACTGCCTCACACCACGCCAGACACGCTGAGCCTGATCCTCCTGTCACACTGGGGAAACATTGCTGAAACCAATGGAGTCTCATTGCTGTGATAGGAGAATCCGGCCCTGTGGACATGGGAGTGGGATGTTGTTAGTTAACACTCATTGGTTGAATGTTTTAACCTCCTTCCCCCAAGTAATCACAGTTGATGCAAGTGTACACAGGTTATTGTGAAAGACACTGCTCAAAAGTGGAACAAACTTGCCTTACTGGAGGCCAGTGGATAAACCCTTTTTTACAACAGAAAGGTAAAGAAATGCCAATTTCATACTTAATTTTTTTTTTTAAACCCTTTGAGCACCCTCTCTCCATGTTCTGTTACTGCTGATGCTAGCAGCCGGCCATTGTGATGCCAAAAGCATTGTTGGGTATCAAGATTCTAATCTTTTTGTTGCTGCTTTTCTCTGTTTTCACTGATTGTTAAAATCCAAGATTTCTGCTGGGGAGGATTCCTGTCTGCAGCAACTCTGAGGTGGTTAGTAACCCCACAGTTCATATGGGGCCAGGAGTATTCATTAACTCGACAGGGCTCTTCAGAAGAACTAAGTTTTAACTCTCAGGGGATGGGCTGATATTTAACTTGAAAGAAAATCATGGGAGAAGGAATAAAACATTATTTTCAAAAATACACTTCTGTGGGCCATATCCGTCAGCCCTTATTCCGACAATTGAAGTTAATGGACTGGATTCGGATCTCATTTCGCCTGATGTAAATCCAAAATGACAAGTAATCCTGTCAGAGTTACTCTGGATCTACACCAGCAAAACTGAGAGAGAATCCAATCAAGGGAGTTTGGAGTAAGGATTTAGCTTATTTAAACTAAACATCTGTCCCTATTTTGTGACATGGCTGCAAGAAGTTAACATAAGTCTATGGGCCTGATTCTCCTCTCACTTTCATCCGTTTTACAGCACTGTAACTTGACTTCAGTGGAGTTCCTTTTGGTTTTTGCTCTTACTTACACCAGAATGACTAACGAGGGACACTACTGCAGTCAGTGGACGTTAGACTTGTATGCATCTGGTGTGAGATGAGAATCAGGTCCTATAACTTAAGGGCCCAGTCCGGTTCCATTAAAGTCAATGGCAAAACTTGTATTGACCTCCATGGGAGCAGGGAAGTGGGAGGGGAGGAAAAGGACAAATAATTTTAAAACTTACACTGTGGAGTCCATTCTCTGTCACGCTGTCGAGAACTCCATTGGTATAATGTATGTGTGCAAGGTCTGTCTCCTGCGTCTAGTGAATTATCAGTTTTGATGGCTGCTTTGTTGGATAACAACTACCAAGAATTTCTATCTAAGCATCTTGAAATTCACCAGGCAGCCCTCAAGGCTACTCACTTGTGATCTGGCTGAAGACCATCAAGCTGGCTGCTATTGTGGAGCTGAGGAATATATCATGCTATTTTTTCCTGACATTTCTTTCCAGATGTTGTGGGCTGAAGGAGGGTCAGTGGTGACCGTTCTGAAGCTACTTTAATAAGCCTGGATTTTCATCGATGTCACCATACGGGCTTATAATAGGTTCAGAGTTCTTTATTTAATGCCCTGACTTAATTAGTCCCCCTACAACTATGGAGTGATGCAAAGAATTAATCTATGTAACAACCCTGCTCAGCCCTCCTTTTTAAGACACATCTCCTGAATGCCCTAATTTTGGTTTAGAATACTCTGTTTTCTCAAACTTATCTTGTAAGAATGAGGTTATAAAGAGTGAAAGTCCTCTCAGTGCAGAGGGCCTAAACAAGGCCTCTAGTTATGGGGCTAGTGGTGTTCTAAAGCTTATACAGGCCCCCTTGGGATTGGGGTAACATTCATCCCAAGAGTTAATCAGGTTTAGTGTGCAAAGGCTGGATTCTTCAGGGCTTTTTTCTGCAAAGCTTCATTAAAGTCAATTGGAGCCTTGCCTGAGTAGGGAATGCAAGTGAGTGTAAGTGAATGGAGACCTCTGACATGGTGGATTTCATGCCCGGGTGTGAAGGACTGCACAGGGCATGATTCTCATCTCATCTATGCTGGTGTAATTCCATTGACATTAGTGGAGTTACTCTGGAGTTACACCAGTGTGAGTGAGGGGGAAATCAGGCCCGTCTGTCTTTGATAGGTTTCCATTAACACTCAGTCAAGACCCTGTTGTATGCTCCTTATAAAAATAACTGTTTCATAACCAATAAAACTTGAGCCAGTATCAGTGATAGAATAAAAAAACCCAGCAAGGAGCTGCCTGGCAGATTCAGTTCAGAGGTTCTGTTTCTTCTGAAGAAGCTCATAATGCGAGAGAACAGCTGTTGTACATCAAACCATGATAATGAAAAAAATCCCAGCAGAGATCTTGGATGTTTTTAAATTTTGGACTTGTAACGATATTGGCATCTAAGCAAAAGACACTTGCAAGGCTCATTCTGGGAATTTTCTAGCATGAGCTAGATCCACCTGTGTGTATGAACACAAAACACTTTCATGACATTTGCAATAATTTTTGACCTACCTCTCAACTGTGACAGAAAACCATAGAGATGGGGAAAGGGCCATTCGGTTGGGGGGAGAACAGTTGTCCCATCAGGGGTTGTTCCTTAAATATATTTCTTAAGTGTTTTGTTTAATTCAGCTGGAAAAGCTAAAGGAGTAAAACTGGATATCAGGGGTTAGATTTTTAAATTTAAGACTCTGTGAGGGTCTCTTGTTAAATGTTGCATTTGGCTGCTGAATTCCAACAAAAGCAACAAATAAAATGAGGCGGGTGGTGATTATTGAGGAGGGAAGGGTTGTGTGTGAATGTTCAGTGTTCAATACATTAGGAATTCAAAAGCAGAGGGAATAGTACCTGATGATGGAATAATTTATAGGCAAAGAAGTCTTTTTTGTCTTTAAACATCACAGATGTGTTCCATTTGAGAGGTATAGTATGAATTGTGATGTCCACTTATTGCACCAAACGAAGGAGCTGTTAACTGGTGTTTTGGGATATAAATGAAGAGAGTTGTTCACTTAAAATACTATTTTAGCACATAAAACATGCACTATATTATGCCCATCTTGCAGTTGCACCTCCAGAGTATGTTGCTAAATAGGATCTGGCTAGGTCAGTACCTGAATAGGACTCCTCCAAGGATCACCTGAGGTTCTTCTGCAAAATTACATAGGGAAGACAAAAATCTCACCTTGGGTAGACACCAAATCCAGCTAGGGCAAGCTCGAGATGTTTTGCAACTCTCACTGCAACATGGCTGCACTGTCCTTGCAATAGAGAGGGAGAACAAGTTCCCTTCTAACTGATAGAGGAAACCAAGTCCCAGTGCTAAAGGTTCCTGCTGGAAAATATAGAATGCAGATGAATTAACATAAAACAAAGCAAATGGGTACAAAGTGGAATGTGTGTAACCTGGGAAAACACTCTGCAGGCTGGAATGAAGGGGTCTCCGAATAGAAGGCTCAGTCTGGCACTCTGGGTGATCCCCAGTACGGAGGGCTGCTTGCAAGGCACTGTGGTGTTCTTAAGTCCTCCATAAACCCTATTTTCAAGGGTTAAATGGGATTTAAATGGTACGTAGGCCCTTGCAAGTGGGCCTTCTGCCCGGGGCTGGGTTTCAGTTGCTGAAAACCCAGAACCTCAGTTGTTTTCAATGGAATGCCCAATACATACAGGATCTGACGCCAGGTCACTTGTAACATACAAAACTACATTCGTGCCTAGTACAAACCCATTGAAGTCAATGGTGTTACATAGGGATGGATTTTGCCCCAGAGAATAAAATGAGCGATTGAACAAAATGATTGAAATGGCTTCTTACCATTGGCTGTTTTCAGTTCCCATAGTTGCACAAAGGTGGACAAGTGAGGGCAGGGGTGTTTTTTCTTTTGTTCCTGCCCTTCCCTCCCGTTTTTGTGTGGGGGCAGGGGGGTTTGTACCTATAGGTGGCCTTCTGTTCCTTTGATAAATTGTAATATTGGAGTCTTTAAATGACTGAGATGAAATGTTAAAGTGCAATTATAATATATTTAAAAATGTTATTTCTTCATTGCTGTTCCCAATCTCCAACCAGCAGTGCAATTAAAAAAGCACTCGAGATAGAAAGACAAGACTCTTCCCTTGGTTGCATCTACTGAATTGTGTGGGAGTGCATGGGTGTAATCCTGTAAACAGCCTTATCCCTGCAAATATCATGGGCCAGTATCACCAGTACACTTTGCATCACCACAGCAGCCTAAAGGAGCTAAGTGGCTGCAAACTTGGTTTAAATGGTTGTTGAAGATGGGTTTATTGCTGCTTTTAATCACTGTACGGAGCATCCAAAGTGAGGTGGCAAATTTGGTCCCAAATCTACAAATAAACATGCATTTAATTCATATGGAAATCACCTTGATTTCTTGTATGTTACTTCCCTCTCTTTCCATGGTGTCTGTAACCTTTGACATTACTCTTAGCTTGTGGTAAAAGAACACGACCTACAAAAATGGAACAGAGGCTAAAAGAACCAATTGTTCAGCGTTTGATGGTTACAAAAGAATCTGTCTGTTCTTTAGATTTTTTTTTCCTTACAGAATATTTTTCAGCCAGTTCATTTGAAAAGTTGGATGTAATTGACTGCTCCCCACAAGCCCTGAGCACAGGAAACATTCCTGCATTTTTACCTTGGGAGATTTGTTAGTAGGAGTGGTCCGTCTGTTTTTTTAGCAGGTATCTCATTTCAGTGATTCATGAGCACTAATTTGACAATAGTTTGTTTTAGTCAATAAAACATTTCAAATGCGCCCCCTGATGTAAATGGTCCCTCTTCTAACAACCTTTTGCTGTGTTTTATGTTAATCTAAATGGGGTTGTTTGTAATGTGGGTTAAATAGACTTCGTAGTCCTCCAGGTGCATGTTTTATCTGCTCAAGTATTACGTTTAAGTGGACTAGTTCCCTCTGTTCCTCTGACTTTGCCTAGAATGGACACAGCTTTACAGTTTTGATGGGATGTTTAACAGTTATTTTAAAAACTAACTTGTGCTTTTGTACAAAGAGCGAACAAGTGAGCAGGTCACTGAAGTTTAAAAAGAATAAGCCTGACTGCAGATGGCACCTCCAAATGGGGGCCCAATGGCTGCCTCGTGGGAAATCTGTTTTCACAAGAGCAAGTGGTAGTGAACCGTTGATAACGATGTGTCTTACAAGATCCTGGCTTTTACTGTCTTGTCCCAGTATGAGCCTTGGGAGGGCTTGAAGGGAGGGCGGTAAAGCCGTATACACCAATCTGACTCGTTTCACATTGATGGCTTTTGCTCTGACATGCTGTTTTCTTTCAGATGAAGAATCTCATGAACTTGCCTGGCTTTGGAAACACGTCAAGGGCAGGGTGCAAAACACACTAGTAGGACATGACCCTTAACCTTTTCTCTAAAGAGTAGCCCTATAGGTATATAAGATAAATAGAGCTTAAAACGTGGGGTTGGTTTTATTGTAAGTTTGGTTTTTGGTTTTTTTTCCTAAGTAAAAATAATGTTTGTTTTAGTGGTTGGGTGTGGGGGAGTAAAGCAGAAACAGCTTTAAGAATTTTCTGATAAGCTTTTTATAAAATGCATATTCAATTGTATAATTGTGGCACGTGGTTATAGAATGGGGTGAATGAAAGCTAATGGGGCAACTGGGCTGAACATCTGAAGAGTGAATTGCTTTCATTTGTGATGTTATCTTTGGCTGCGGTGGCCTAGAACTCAATTGATGTGTTGCCCCCCAATCTCTTGCAAAACTAACGTGCATAAACTCCCATCACTTTCAGCCAGCACAAGCCCTATGCTCCATTTAAACCCAGTTTTGATTACTTCAGTGGTGCGTAGGCTTTGTGCTAGCCCCCTGCACAGGAATGTCACCTCCTATGAAGTCTATAGAGGTAACAATTCTTCTGGGCTACTACCTGAGATAACATCTTATTGTTGCAGTCTTTCCTCCCCTCCGTCACCTGCTATTCAGGGGAGGGGGGTAACGGGACCGAGGAAGGCAAAAAACATCCATCCCTATGAATATATACACGTGTGTAGATATAAGAATGCAAAGGCTGCAAATGGCCAGATCATCGCAAGAGCTGAGTGAGTGAGGACATGCAGTGCCTAGTAATTAGGCAGGTGTGAAACTAAGGCTTGAAAGTGCATGAAAATACTCTGGGCAGCATGTATGTTTTTTAAAAAAACACCACCTCTGGGAGCTAATCTCATGTTAATCGTCTCATGATGTGGGGCAGAAGGGCTACAGCCAGGCTGGCATGTTAGCATTGACAGCTGTCTAAGGAAGCACCAAGATGAGTGCTGGCCCCTTTAATGGCAGAGGAACTGCTGGCTGTCTCAGGTCTCCCCACGAAGAACAACAGTCAGGTACTAATGTACACACCAATAGCAGGAAAACTCCCCTCTTTGTAAGGCTGTCCCAAAAGGAAACTTTTGAAGGAAGGATCTAAATATAGAGTATTGGAGTTGGGGGGCACTAGTCCTTGTCCCCCGTTCCACCACTTTTGCATCAACTCTTTAAAATCCAAACTGGGCTGTGATTGGTATTTAGCGTTTTATTGGCTTTACTTTTATTTAAGGAAAAAAACCTATAAGGCCAAGAAGCTCCTGTCCCCTTTTAACAGCAGTTCTGTGTCCCAGGACACATTGCAATAGGATCTCCGTTAAAAACCTAGCTCCATGTTCACACAATAAAATTCGCCCTCTCTAAGACTCCCTCAGCTTGACCCTAGAACGGATTCACAGATACTTGGGGAATTTAACTATAGACTCAACGCTGATCCATTGGGCCTTCTCCTGTTCTTCAAGGATCTATGCTTAAATAATTTCCTCTTGGAAAGGCAGCGGCAAAGGTCTTCTCGTCCTGACTCTGTCTCCCCCTGCTGGGTTCCAGGTATATTTCACCACTTTAAGAAGCTGTTCCTGAGTGAGCAAGCAGGCCGAGCCCAGGCTCTGGAGTTTGTCCGCAAGAATGTCGCCAATGCCCTCTCTATGGCTAACCTGATCATGGGTCTGTCTTCCATCCTCTGCAGCCTAAATGGGTATGTCTGGGTCTGGGGCTTCACAGAGTGGCGTGGTTTCATGGAAGGGACTGCATAATTGGCAGGGGTGGAGGGAGGGACAGGGAATCCTCATTATAATCAATGGCAAAACTTCCATTTGCTCCACTGCGGGAAGAGTCAGGGCCACTAAGGCCATGTTTACATTTGAAAAGACTACCGGGGTGTGAATGGCGGAGTTCACCAAAGAGCTGCACACTAACTGCCCTATGTGGACGCTCCTGCTGCAAACCAAAAGGGGCCTAGTGCATGTGAATCCAGTCGTCTTTCCAACAGGACTGTGTTAATGTGAACTAGGAACCTTTTAGTTCACACCCACCGTGTGCACAGGGGACAGCTAAAGCGCAACTCTGGTGCGCTCTGCAGTTTGCACCCCCTGAGCTGCACTGCGGTGCTGTGTAGACAGACCGTTAGCTAACTAACACATGTGCATTTCAAAATGTGACACTTTGCCCTCGTGTGGACGTGGCCTAAGGTGACCAAGTTGCATTCCTCCCCTGACATCTCCAAGGTGACGGCTATCAGAGCTGGCGAGGGATGGCTGTTGCCTCAAGGAGTTTCTGAGCTATGTCCTGCCATGATTTACACCCTCTGCTCCCTTGTGGACTTCAGTGGAATGCCTGGACTGTAACTCAGGATAAGAATTGGCCCATGTAGCATAAAATTTCTCTGCACTGCATTATCAGTGAGCTGCCAAGCTTCCTCCTCCAGGCTAAGTAAGCAACACTGTAGGTAGGAAAGAAAAGAGGCCTGATGAGGTAACAAAGCAGCGAAGGGATTGAAGAGAGTTAAACAGGCACAGGGGAATATATTCAAGGTTGTTTTCTGCCTGTATGAGTAGGAGTTTCCATAAATTTCTGCAGGATGCCAAAAAGGCCTTTCCTTATACATTGTCCTGTAAAGATACCCAGCTAAAAATATTCCCTGGACTTTATCACTTGTTAATTTATATGGTGCATCTGGAATTGAATGCCCAGTCCTGCAGCCCTACTCCAATACCGCTCCTGTTAATATCACTGTAGGGATCTGCCTCCATTCAGACTGCTAAATCGGGGTTTGAAATTTCATCGGGGCTTGTCAAACGGAATCATTTCTGCTCATAAAATAGAATAAAAAGAAAAGAGCTGGTTGTCCCAGACTTTTGTCCTCCAGGCCAAATAGTCTTTAATAGAACAACAAATAACTCCTGGGCCATGCAGTGCTATTTCCACATGGTATGGCTTGTGTGCTGTGTTTCATTCAGGAGGAGGAATCACAGGGAGACATTTTCCAGGAGCAAAGCCAACCTGGCAGTCTAGTGTGTAGCTGCCGCTACACAACCAGAGTTGGATGTTTGGTTACAGCTCAGTAAAAGGGCTGGTTTCTCATCAGTGTGAAGTGGGGTAGCACCACTGACCAGAGTAAGGTTCTGTGATTGAGCCTTGGTCACATGCCAGGCTTTAGCTTGGTTATGTGACCTGGTTACAGCATGGCTGGCTCCTGGCACACTAGAGCTCTGATTCTGCTGTGGTAACACAGATGGCTCCCTATTGCACTATTTCTGTTTGTTAAAGTGAGGGGGGAAGGGAGATGTCAAGCAATATAGCCCCAAAATTTAGGCTTGGGCATTTTTTAAACAAAAAATGTAGCCTATAAAATCAACAGAAACACTTGTTATTGGGCACTTAGCTCAAGTGGTAGCAGATTCTGCTTTCGTACCTGAAGGAGCGGAGTTCCAGCCTGGCTGGTACTGCAAAGTGCCAGGAGTTCGTGGTGTGCAGTGCAGTGAAAACGAGGAAATTACAATACAAACATTTTGATCCATGGTGCAAACAAAAATTCCGCAAGAGAGAACAGAATAGGACACCCCAGTACCTAATTTGGGGATAATTCTGTAGCACCCATTACTGTAGTTTCTAAGTAGTATGAAACCACATAATTTGGGGTCTGCACCCAAAAATCCCATTTATGAATAGGGGTCTACATAAATGGTGGAGAAATTACACATTTTTCACGGGTTGGTCATGGCATAAATAGCAAATTTTGCGGATGTGTTTAGACATCAGCGTTTCTCAAACTGGAGGTCCTGACCCAAAAGGGGGTCTCAAGACTATTGTAGGGTGGGCATTAGAGCGGCAGCCACTGGCCAGGCACCCTGCTCTGAAGGTCCGGTTACTTAGGGTTACCATATTTTGAGCCTCCAAAAGGAGGACACTCCACGGGGCCCCGCCCCAACTCCGCCCCATCCCCAAAGTCCCCGCCCCAACTCCACCCCCTCCCCTGCTTCCCGCGAACATTTGATGCGCGGGAAGCCTGAAGCAGGTAAGGGGAGTGTGGGGGGAGGAGGTGCGGCCCAGTCTGGCCCCCCCAGCGTCTCCAGCCTGGGTCGGCTCGGGCCCTGGGTTGTCGGCCCTGGGCCCGGCCCCCGGCCGAGCACCCCCGGCCCGGGCCCGGCCGAGCACCCCCGGCCCAGGCCCAGCACTGCCGGTCCCCGGCCCGGCCCCCAGGTCCCCGGCCGAGCACCCCCCGCCCGCCCAGCACTGCCGGGCCCCTGGCTGAGCACCCCCGGCCCGCTCTGCACCGCCGGCACTCGGCCCCGCTGGCGCTCGGCGCCCCCGGGCCCAGGTACCGCCGGCGCTTGGCCCCCGGCGCTTGGCACCGCCAGCCGCAGGCACCGCCGGCGCTTGGCACCGCCAGCACTCGGCCCCGCCGGCGTTTGGCGCCCCTGGCACC
>NC_048316.1:21046759-21096665 GCF_013100865.1 Trachemys scripta elegans | reverse complement strand
GCCCCCGGCACCGCCGGCCCCGGGCCCCCCGGCGCTCGGCGCCCCCGGCACCGCCGGCCCCCGGCCCAGCACCGCCGGCCTCCGGCCCAGCCCTGCCAGTCCCGATTTTCCCGGACATGTCCGGCTTTCTGGGATTTCTCCCCGGACAGGGATTTGGAGCTCAAAAAGCCAGACATGTCCGGGAAAATCCGGACGTATGGTAACCCTAGGTTACTCCGCTGGCCCCATTTCTGACCTCCTCTTACACCCGGGAGGGACAGAGGCACAACTTGACTGAAAGCGCCGGGGCCCTTGGAACGACAGTGCAGGAGATCCGTAGGTCCATTGAGGGGGACAGCAACAGGAGAGCTGGGAGGGACTTACTTTGCACTGCAAAAATGATTGCACTCTGCTGAGGCACCCTATAACACTCACCTACCAAATGTGTTTTGGTTGCTTGATCTCCCTGGGAAGCTCTTACGCACTTTAATGTGGTTTGGTCAAGGCCATGGCATCCCAGACACACTACTGACTTCCTCCCTCCTCCTCCTCTCCTGTGTGATTATCCTCTAATGAGGGAGGACTGTACCTGATTCCCTGTCAGCCCATGAGCCCCTGCCTGTGGTCAAGGTCAATGGTCACCTTCTTCCATGGTTGAGCAAGTGGCACATGTATGGGACAGGACTTTTGTCTCCCCCACATCACCGAGTGGAATTTGCTCCTCCACTGTAAATGCTGTGTCCTCTTCCGGAGAGCCTGGGTGAATAAGGCACCAAGAGGGGCAGGCCCGGCCCCTGGGGGAGCTATGACCTTGGAGGTGGGAAAGGCAGAGGCGTAACAGAACATCTGGGAGTGAGCTCTGATTTCAGGCTCCTGCACTGATGCAGAGCCATGCACATTCCAGCTTCACAGGGTGTCTCCCAGCAACCCTGAAGATTAATGCTCTTGTTGCTTGTTAAAAACCTCAGAACCTGACGTAGCTATGGAGACACTAATGTCCTTCCCTTGCTCTTTTCCTCTAGGCAATACCATTGTGCTTGCTGGCTGCTCCTGATTGGATTCCTGCTTGACCTAGCGGATGGAGCGGTTGCTAGGCAACTGAATGCTTGCTCAGCCCTGGGTGAGTTCCATCTTGTCGTCCTCTAGAAGCTCAAAATACCAGGCCTGTTGCTCAGGCTGTGAGACAGGCAGTGTCAATCCACTTAATGAACAAACCAGACATAATAGGTCCACTCATCCCTGATGGGCAGGATAAATTGCACCCTAGGGATAAAATTGGCCCACGGGCTGTATTGCTACCCCACCACTGCACTTGTTGCAAATTGAAACACCCAAGCTCAATAGCCATTAAACGTCGTGCCTCTCCTGGTAGCCAGTCAGCAGCAGCAGTTTTCTCCAGTAGTTCTCGTGAATGATGGCATTGCAGGCAGGCCGCTAGGAAGCACTAAAACAACCATATCAGTTTGACCTGTAGATATGAAAAACACAGGTGGGGAGCAAATTCGGTGTGTGGGGGGGAAATAACATAGGCCTCGACCCTTGCCTCTGGACAGAGAGAGGAAACATACTGCATCCCTGTCCAGAGGCTGTGGAATGGAGGCCTCTGCTGCAGTGTTCCCCTTGACGCCACTTCCAATGGGGATCCACATATGTGGATGGGTGCTTTCCATTCATCTTCCACCATCAGACTGACTGCAAAGAGCCCTTGCTTCTGGCTTGGCCCAAGATCTATGTGAAACTCTGGGAGTGGTGAATTTTGCTGATGGGTGAGTTTAAAACCCTTCTAATTCTGCAGGGAGGCAACTTCCCTGGATAACCGATACATGATCTGGTGGAGAAACTGAGAGAAACCTCCCTTAGTTTTCTATTGCCACCTGTTTTTTTTCCCACCCAACTATTTGGGCCATAATATTGATTGCTATACATCAGCTCATGCAGCATGCTAGTGGGATAGTCTGCTTGGAGGCAGAGAGAAATTGTATATTAGATCCAAATTTCCAGTGCAGTCTGGCTTCATCTGTTGTCATCCTTCAGACCAGAGCAAAGAGCGCATGTATGATGTGGTTCTAGGTTTTCCAGACCTCCTGTACCACAGGAATATGTGAATACAGAATCAGCCTTGCAAGGGCAGAGGGCTAAATACAATATTCAAAAGAGAAGTTCATGAGATGGACAGGGATCTGGGGCCCAGTGCTACATTTTTAGCCCACCCAAAGCCTCCACTACAGTCACTGGGGTCAGATTCACCATTGCCCTGCACTTGGGGGAGTCATCTACACGAGTGCAAAGTGAGTATAAACTCCCTCCCCCAAATCCGAATGGTTGCATTTCACACCTGTGTTGGACAGGTGTGAACGATTGCCCCAGGCCCAGAGCAACACCGAATGGGCCTTGGGAGTGCAAGGACTATACATCCAGGCCCCTGGACATTCCCGGGTTGTTTCTCTGTGATCGACTCTCTGTGCCCCATGTAGGACTGTTCCTGTGCATGTAGCCAGGGTAAGTCCATGTTTGGGACTGGAGCAGTTTGCTTAGAGTTGAGCTGGGACGCTGCCTCCATCTGAGCAGCTCGGCCTCTGGCCCTGCTGGCTCACTGTCTTCATAGGAAAAAGGCGTGGTGCTCTCCAGGTCTTTTGTCTCTCAGTGACTCTAGATCAGGTGCGCTTGGTTTATAAGCAGCATTTTTCTAACTGGCAGCCCTGCAAGGTGCCCTTGGGAGCAGGAGTCAAGGTAGGTTGTACCATAAGGCTCGGGGAGTTAACGGTTCTGACGGTACACAGGCCAGAACCGACTCTTGCTCCCTCTGCTGTAGCTTGGCTCTCCAGAGCCAATGGGAATAAAAACAACGACATTGATTTTAGTCAGTGAAGTTGGCAGATGAGGCTCTGATACACCCAGGGAGCATAGAAGAAGGTGCCAATTTTTAAAAGAAAGGGTCTTCAGGGAAAATGAAGACAGAGTCCTAAAAACAGAGCTTGAACTCAGCTTGAACTCTTCTCTTGTAGACAGTAACTCTTTGGGGCTGGGTTTAATTGTCTAGTGCAGTAAAAGTATTTTGTGTCTTACAAAACAAGTAATTGCTACTAATAATAGTTTGGGCCCCCAAGACGAGACGAGTGAAGTAAAAGTACCTGCTCAGTGGGAGTAGAGGGTCCAGAGGTTTAAACTTACAATAAAAAAACCTAGACCTCTGTCTTAATACTCTTTCGGGGGAGGAAAGCAGGAACATAGGAAGACACCATACCAGCTCAGACCCCTGGTCCATCTAGTCCTGTATTCTGCCTCTGACATGCCCAACCCCAGAACCAGATGCCACAGGAAGGTGCATGAACCCCCTTGGCTGGCAGATGTGGGCTAATTGAACCCCCGTGCGAATGTCTTGTTCTAACCCTATATAATTGGAGATCAGGTTAAGCCCTGCAGCATCAAGTTTTATATCCCCCCTGCCAAAATTTCTTTTGTTAGCATTAGTCATTGTAATGCTGAATATTCTTGTTCTCGATCCTTCGTTGAATCTTACCAACTTCTTGGCCTCAACAACATCCTGGCAATGACGTTCACAGGCTCTCTGTGGAAATGAGGCCCACTGTGTATAGGATTTTCTTTTATCGGTTTTGAATTTGTCACATTTCAATGTCATTGAATGGTCCCTTGTTCTGGTGTTATGAAAGAGAGCTTCTGTTCTTGCTCTTCATTACCTTCTCCAGACCAATTCCTCTTCCTTCTTTCCTGCAGCACCTCCTGTCTCCCGTAACTCTAGACCCTGCTGGTGATATTTATGCTCTGTCCTTCCCCATTGACTCAAACCCATCTTGTGGTGGCACCACTTCTGGTGTCTCATGCTCTGGGTGTGGTGTACTTCTGACTGTACTGTGCACCGTGACACTTGCACAAGTCAATGGGGAGCCTCCACTGGAATCTTGGCAAGTACAGGAAGTGGGGGAAGCAGAGCACTGCCTTTCTCTTAGCCAGTACTTGGTTAGTGCTGGCTCTGTCCAACTGTCTGAATTGGCAGGATTAATTATAAATGGTGACTGCCTCCAGTACCTGGTAATCTCTGGAGTGTGGTGCTCTAGCTTGTCTTCAGGTGGGGTGGGTTTGTTCCAGGGCAGGAAAACAGGTTATGCCCTTGACAGTCCTCAGCTGGAGTATGCAGGAAAGTTCTTAAGCCAAAGGGCACCTACTCTTCATAGATTAATAGACTCCAAGACCAGACAGGACCATTGTGATCATCTGGTCTGACCTCCGGTATTACACAGGTTAGAAAAGTTACCTAAAATTAATTCCGACAGCAGATATTTTAGAAAAACGCCCACTCTTGATTTTAAAATGGTCAGCGATGGAGAATCCACCACAATCCTTGGTAAATTGTTGCAGTGATTAATTACCCTCACTGTTAAAATTTTACACCTACTATCCAGCCTGAATTGTCTAGCTTCAACTTCCAGCCACTGAATTGTTTAGCCCTCTCTCTGCTAGATTGAAAAACCCATTATTAAATATTTGTTCCCTGTGTAGGTACTTACAGACTTGATCAAGTCACCCCTTAACCTTCTGTTTGTTAAACTAAATAGATAGATCTTCTTGAGTCTGTCACTAACAGGCAGGTTTTCTAATCCTTTAATCATTCTTGTGGCTCTTCTTTGAACCCTCTCCAATTTATCAACATCCTCTTTGAATTGTGGGAACCAGATCTGCACCCAGGATGCCAGCAACGGTCACACGAGTGCCAAATGCAGAGGTAAAATAACCTCTCTAGTCCTACTCCAGAATCCCCTGTTCATTACTCCTGGGGGAGTTCTGCGCCACTGCGCGTGTGCATAATTTATGTCCCCTGCAGATTTCTTTGCTTCCCCACAGAAAAATGGCTTTCTGATGAGGAAGCAAAGGGAAACCACAAGAGTAGTCTACAATCCTCCCCAGCAGTATGTTTCGGGGAGCTGGCAGAGAGGTAAATCACTGTGGGACGGGGGACAGGACTGCGGAAGACCTGTCTGGTAGCTCCCACTCTGTGCTGGGCTCAGCTGCTAGTTCCGGCTGGGCTGGGGAGGACGGGACTTCCTCTTCCCCTGCACGACATCCCGGGCCGTGTCAGACCCACCCCCAGATTTCTCCCCTGGCTGTAGGAAGCTCTGCAAACTGGCCTCCCTCTCCCTGCCCCCCCCCCCCACGCTTCCTGCACCCATCACTCCTTAGCTGCAGGGGAAGAGATCACTGTACAGGGAGCTGCTCCCCCATCCCCCCTAGCCACCCGTGTATCCAGACCCCCTCATACCAGACCCTCCTGCTGAGCCTCAACCCCCACATCCTCCCCCAGAACCCCCCCCCCCCGACGAGTCCCACTCCTCCTGCACCTAAACCTCCCCAACGAGCCACCCACATCCGGATCCCCACCCTACTGAGCCCCAACCAGCTGCACGTGGATCCCCACCACACTGAGCCCCATTCCCCCAGCATCTGGACTCTCCCACTGAGCTCCCCACACCCAGACCCCCCTGCCAAGCCTCAACCACCTTCACCTGGATCCCCCTGCAGAGTCCCATTACTGTTGCACCCAAAAAAACCCAACAAGCCACTGTGCATCCAGATCCCCCTCGCGCCCAGATTGCCCCACACAGAACCCTCTCCACCCACACCTGGATCCCCCCACACTAGGCCCCTCCACACTTGGATCCTGCCTGCCCACACCTGGGGCACCTGGCACGGAGGGGCAGGGCCCCGTCCTTGCGCTGTGTCAGGGCTGGGTGCAGCCTCACTGCTGAGTCCGTGTCCTGGGGAGAGCTGCACAGTGATCTCCCACCCCGTGCAGCCAGTAGCCTGTACTCCCCACTGCCATGCCGGAGCCTCCATATTTATTTGACAAATCAAATTTGCAGAATGTTAAAATACCGTGCACAGAATTTTTAATTTTGTGATGCAGAATGCCCTCAGAAGTAATAAAGTTCATGCATCCAAGGATCACATTAGCTCTTTTGGGCAGAGTGTCACACTGGGAGCTCATGGTCAGCTGATTATCCCCCATGACCCCCACTGCTTCCCAGGATAGAATCCCCCATCCTGTAAGTATGGCCCACATTCATTGTTCCTAGATGGATACATTTAGCCATATTAAAATGCATATTGTTTGCTTGCGCCCAGTTTACCAAGCGATCCAGATCACTCTGTATCAATGACCTGTCTTCATTATTTCCCATTCCCCCAATTTTGTGTCCTCTGCCAACATGATTAGTGATTATTGTCTGTTTGCCTCCAGGTCACGGATAAAAAAGTGAACCAGCGTAGGGCCAAGAGTCAGAGCCCATTCCAAACACATCGGCTCAATGATCCCCTGTTTACAATTACACGTTGAGATCTATCAGTTAGGCAGCTTTTAATGCATGTAACACGCAGTACCATGTTCAGTGCCTTGCAGAAGTCTATGTATATTAAGTCACTGTTGCCTTTGGCAACCAAACTTGTAATCTCATCAAAAAAAGAGATTGTTAGTTTGACAGGATCTACTTTCCATTTACCCGTGTTGGTTGGCATTGATTATATTACCCTCCTATAGGAATATAGGCCCACATTAGACCCCAGTAAATTATGGTTTTAAACTGAGTGTGGATTTTAATATGAGTGATAGGCCCGAGACCAAAAAAAAAAAAAAAAAAAAAATCACAAGAACGAAGGATTGCTTGTGTTAGACTTGTATTGAGCCTGGAAGTACCAGAGTTTTCTTATTTAAGATTTGGGATAAGCAACAGAAATAAAGTGAATGTGTTAATTGGATCCCAGGCATAGTAAATAATTGGTTAGAAATGCTTAGACCAGTAGCTAGGGAAAAACATGACAAAGTGATATAAACTTCTTCAGCTGACTTTAGCTAAGGTCCAGTAATTAGCAATGACCTCACTTGTGTATTAGTGTATAAAAAGCAAGGGTTTCTAAGGGTTCCTTGTTCCTCTCTGGAGTCACGCCTTCATGGGAAGGTGTCTCCTCGGCCTGATCTGGTTGTGTTTTGGCCAGTGCTTATCACTGTATCGTTGCTGGATATTGAATGGGGGTGTATCTGTTTACATTTGTATTTTGGATGTAACCAACACCAAGTGGCCTTTGGGACTGATAAAAGAATGCTTGTCTGGCAGCTGAGTCCTGGCAAACCGCAATAAACTTACTAAGAAAATAATTTCCAGCACCACTTTTAATTCTGTATTAATTGAGTCCTGTATTAGCTGCTCCGTGATCAGACTGACAGGCCTGTAATTACCTGGGTCAAACCATTTACCCTTTCTAAATATCGGCACAACACCAGCTTTCTTCTGGAACTTCTCCAGCATTCCAGCACTGATTGAAAATTAACAGTACCGGTCCAACGAGCGCTTCAGCCAGCTCTTCGAAGGCTGTTGTGTGTGGGGAGGGGAGGGAGCGGTGGTGATCCTTGGTGCCGTTTCACGCTGGTAGTTGCCTGGAGGGAGAGAAAATCTTGTGTCTCACTGTGCACTGAATGTGAAACAAGCCAAGTTCAGTGCTCAGCTAAGGCCGTGAGGGAAGGGCTGGGGAAAGGTGAGGAGGAGCAGTATGGCTCATTCGAGGGGACAGGAGAGCTCTCGAAGTTGAGAAACTCATCCACTTTGCAAACTGAACTTCTCATGCCCTGCGCAATACCAGGCCCAACTATGCCTAACTCAGTTCCTTCTTCATCAGGTAGAACTTGATCATGGATGGGTCAGAAATACAGTTGAACCCTTTGCCAAGAGGCTCCATCTCCTCTCCCTATCCTCCAGGCTCAGTAGTCTCCTCTTTGGCAGATGGAGGCCCTAAGGAGGCAGTAGGGCAGGTCTCTCTGGAGGTGAAAGGAGTTGCACCAGAAAGTGGGGGCCGTTTAAAATGTGCCTCGCTGACTGTTCCAAGTGGTTTGTAAAATCAAAGGTCAAAACTAGACTCTTCCCATCTGCCAAAGCTGGAACATCTTCCCCGCCATCGCCTGCCTCACTGGAGCCCAAGCCGGAGAGTAACGTCCCTTACTTAGCTCTTCCAGTGCTTCGTTATTAGGGTGACCAGACAGCAAGTGTGAAACATTGGGACGGGGTGGGGGGTAATAGACAAAGGCCCAAATATCGGGACTGCCCCTATAAAATTGGGACATCTGGTCACCGTATTTGTTATCTTCATGGTTACACAATTGGGCCTGATTTCCACTTGACCGTGACTAGCTTCTGCTTCCAGCTCTTATTCTGCCTTGGCTGGGCTGAAGAGCCCCCTGCTGTCAGAAATCTCCCTGTCTAGACACTAATGGGTCATGAGCAAGGCATGGATGTAGTTCCTTTAGTCTCTGGAAGGGACATGCTGTGCTGGTGGCGACGGTGCTAGTCGTGTCCAGCCCAGTCATGTCCAGTTCCCTGGTGGGTGATGCCAGACTCCCCCCAAGAGCACTGCTGGGCTTGGGAAATCCATCTGCCTCTTCCTGCCATTTGGGGAGCTGGGATCAGGTTGCGTGGTTGCTGAGCAGCTGCTTCTCACTCCTGGCAGGTGCCAAGTTGGATGACTTCGCTGACTTCACTTCATTCGGTCTGGCCACAGCTCTGCTGCTGCAGGCTCACGGGATCCTGGATGGCTTGCTGGCTATCGTCTATGTGCTCGCAGTCTTTTCCCGCTTGTGCTTCTTCTCAAGTGGTAAGTGCGTGGTCTCCCTTTCTCTGTGTGGGTCTGGAGCATGGCTACAGCCAGTAAGAAGGAGTGTAAGTAGGGCGTAATATGGCTGAAAGTCCATCACCTTCTAGTTGTAGGAGTTTATTCAACGTTCTGCTCTAGTCTCTGCTACCATGGGCTGGGCAGCACCTCCTGCTGGGAGGAAATGGAATCAGACAAGTGCTGGTCCTGCTTTTTCAACTCCTGTAGCTGAGAAGCAGCCATGCCCTGTGAGTTTTTAAACAGCACAAACTCATTGGTTCTGTTTCCTATCCACTGCTGCAAGTGATGGCACCTGTGTGTGTGCCAGTGCTTGGAGGTGTGGGCGGCCTCAGTGATGGAGCTCTGCTGCTGGGGAGGAGGGAGAGCAGGTCAGCACCTGGGGGCTGGGGAGCAGTAGGAAGGGTTCAGACTCCTCAGGGCCACCATGTTCTCCTTGTGGAGTTTCCTGGTTTCTCTGTCCCACTCCATCAGGTTTTTTTTTCTGAAGATATAGTTTTGCCCTCTGGGAGAGAGTGGGAGAGATGCCGTGTATGTGTTAGAGACACTAAAGTTGAAAGTCTCTCTGTGTTGTTAACAACACATTAAACTTTCAAAACTGTATCAGTGACCTGTCCCCTTCCTTATTTACTACTCGCCTAATTTGTGTGTCATCTGCAAACTTTATCAGTGGTGATTTGATGTTTTCTCCCAGGTTATTGATAAAAATGTGGGGGCAGGGCCAAGGACCAATCCTTGTTGGACCCCACTGGAAACACACCTGCTTGATGATGGTTCCCCATTTACGGTTACATTTTGAAACTATACGTTAGCCAGTTTTTAGTCCATTGAATATGTGCCATGTTCATTTTATATTGCTCTAGTTGTTGAATTAAAATGTTGTGTAGTACCAAGTCACATGCTTTACAGTGCTAATGTAATTTACTTACACTTCCGTAATAAATTTGGGTAAATGCTATCAAGTTAGTGAGACAGGATCTATTTTCCATCAGCCCATGTTGATTTGCATTAATTACATTACCTTCTTTTAATTCTTTATTAATAGGGTCCCATATCAGCCACCCAAGATCTGACCTGGGTCGATGTCGGGCAGACAGGCCTATAACTACCTGGCTCAGCCTGTTTACCCTTTTTAAAACTGGCCCAACATTGGCTTCCCCCCAGTGCTCCAAGACTCCTTGAACAGCTGCATTTTCCCTTCCAATAGCTGGAGTGCGAGAGCAACAAAAGAGTAGGTGGGAGAGAGGAAAGCAAGAGGGAGAAAAACCTGTTGGGGAGGAGAAGAGAGGAAAGAAGAAAACAAATGTAGCCCTGATTGCTCAAGGGGAAGGAGGGAGGAAAATTAGCCAACGACCCTTTTTTGGTTGGGATCCCTTTTCTCAGCATTGAGATACTGTGGTGATGGGCACAGTATGAACTCCTAGATAGTTTGTTCCACTTTCTAGTCGTTGATGTTTTCCAGCTGAGGGAAATGAAAAATCCACACAGTAAATGGTGAAACGTGATTTTTAAGTGTTCATTTTTCTTATCTCAGGTGTTGCAAATAAAACGGGCGAAGAACTGTTTGAATTTTTGGTTAACCTGTCCATGTCCCTTTTTAGGGCTGAACCAAGCATTCTCTTTTATTTCCCAGAATCCTCTGGCTTATAGCTTTGTGGCAATTTTAAAAGGAAAAGTCACCCATTCCTTCCTCTTCCTTGTAGGAATCCCTTTCATGTACCGAGGACTGCCCTGTCCCTATGCTTCTTCCCTCCTGACTGGCACATACCTCTTGACTGGGGGCAACCTTGTGGTTCTACGGATTGTAGCCATGATAATGATCCTGTTCATGGTTGACCAGGGCTTCTATCCCCATGACAAAGTACTGGAGTCCCAGCTCTGGAAAAAGATGGTCTATGCAGGGGGTAAGTTTTAAAACAAACCAGCACAAAACCTTGGCTCTCATTTGTTTCTGTGGATTCACACAAGGGGTGAAGGCGTAGTGCTTGCCCTTCATTATCTAGTCCCTTCTTTGACTTCATTCTTCAGCCCAGCTGACGGAAAGGGTAAACTAATGTGAACCAGAGTTCTTGGGAGCTGTATGAAAATATACATTTCTTTTTTGTACTGTAAACCTAAAATATATAACTAGTGTATAAGTTCTTCAACATATGTTTGAAACATGAGGGGGTTCTTACCTGAATACAGGGTGTGCCTCTTTAAGAGAAGTAGAAATAAGAGTACGTGGAAGTCCATAGTGCCTGTCATCAGAGACGTTGTGAATGCACGCTACAAAAGGGGAAGAGCATTTTCTCAGTTTTTAGGGATCGGCAAACAGGCAGAGGCACAGAAGTCACTTGTGTAAGATCACAAAGTGGCCATGTTTTGACTAGGAATAGAACCAGTTTCTCAACTCTCAGTGGCTACGATGAACTCTTAGGTCGTGCTCCTTCCTACCTGAAATAAACCTAGATGATTCAGAAGCCTAGAAAGTGTCACGCCAGATCCTATCAATGGTCCATCTAGCTCTGTTTCCTTTCTCTGGGAATGGCCAGTACCAGATGTTTCAGAGGAAGGTGTAAAATACCCAACAGCTCATAATGGACAATTGCATTTTTCATTCACAGACACTTTATGCAGTGTAATTTTGTTAGCTCTATTTTTGAAGTACTTTTCCTGAAGAAAGTCTAGTAAGGGACTAAAAGAGGATTCAGTCTTCAGAACTGTGCTGTATTCCTGCTAGTTGATTGCTCAGATCAAATGCACTCCAATATATCCAGTCAATACCTCTATAAATCTCCACCTGAAACATTAATTCTGGGGTTTTACCAGCCACAGATAACAGGCCATGGCTTGTTTTGTTTTATAGAACCCTGAAATGGAGCCATGAAAGCAGCCAGAAAATTATTGTGTCTGACTTCTAGACATGGCATGAAAACGATAGAAGCACAGAATTTGTGTGTATACAAAGGTGGGGTCATGAAACTAGTTCCCCAGGCTGGCAGCTGCACTGAACACTGTGCTGCAGGAAGGCAGTGTGACAAGAGACCGTTTAAGTGATAAATCTTTGACAAGTAGCTGTATGCTGCACAGATGGGAAGGGCATTACATCTGCTTCTAGCAGTATCATTCTCCATGTTTGCTGTCACAATCTTTAACCCAACCTCCTTGAAGGCAATAGGCTTTTGTTTGTGTATAGAAGAGTAGCTCTGGCAGCTTGTACTTTCATGGATTACGTATTTCTCTTTTAAGATCATGAAGTACATTATACATGGTGGCAGTGGCTCCTTTTGCCACAGAGTTGCATGCTGTGAAAGGTGCAGGAGACCAGATCATACTAAACAACCTGTGTCTGGTGTTTTTTAAAAGGACTTATTTCCCGCAGTGAACAGAAGAATCCTTCAGGCTCAAACCTGCTAGAAAATCTTTCAGTGACAGAAAGGCAGGGATTTGGGGAAGTGTGTGAAATGTATATTTACATTTGTTAACCTTGTCAATTGTATCTGACCTACTTTTCTGTGCTACTTTCCTGTTGCAGGTATCCTGATGGTTTTGTTCTCTTCCTATTCAATAGTCTCTCTCTACTATCTCGTTTGGTCTACTACTTACATCTTCTTCCCAGTCGCCTTGTGGAGCTGCAAAGTTTAACTGCACGCTTGGTATTGTGTAGATGATGACAGCTTCATGTGTCACCATGATAACCTGCCAAAGGCAACACCTGTGACCTAAATGAAGACTTATCCTGTGTTAACATCCATGAGTTGCCTAATCCTTACTAAAGGTTTCATCATTGCGATCATCTATACTTGAAAGTAACAGCGACGGGATGTCTTGTCACTTCAAATAACACTTTCAAACTGGAGTAGTGTTAACGCAGCTCCTGCAGTTCCCCTGCGTGTTTCAAAGTGTTCATGTAGTGCCTGCTCTCTGACACCACATGTAATAACTAACGTGAAGTTTAACGCTTGTTAATGGGGAAACTTCATTTAAACTCTCCCAGATATTTGAGGGTTTGCTGTAGATGTGAGTGTACATATTCCTTACAAAAAGATACTGTATGGATTTAAGTTGAGAAATTCATTTTCAGATTTTTATTATGCTTAAAATCATGAATTTACGAAGTTATTTGCTTCTTCTAGAGTTGTAGGGCAGTAGCCACCCACGATGGGGGTTCCTCTAACGACCCCACGGGCCCAACCTCAGCTGTGGCTCTGGAAGAAGCCCAGGAAGGCTGAGATCAGTATCAGAAGCACTGAGATTGGTATCTTAAGCACTGAGATGTTGATTTGAAAACTGCTGCTTAACATCTTGACCCAGTGGTGCCCAACCTTATTACACGGGAGGGCCACAGGAACTTAAGCACGACCTTGGGTGGGCCAAACCGATTCGACAGGTTTTAATCAGATTTCAAGGCACCTGTATTGATTTATATTTGAAGTTCAGCTTGTTTCATATGTATTTAGCTAGGTTGTTTCTATGTACAGTATTGTCTATTTACACACTCGTGTAAACTAAAATGATGTAAACGACAAAACGCTAATGAATCGGCCATTCCATATATTGTGTTGAAGCAAGATGTGGGCCTTATGAAATGCTCTGGTGGCCTGTAGGTTGGGCTCCCCTGTCCTAACCCAATGAAATGGCATGAAAGTAGTTAGAGTAAGTTTATTTGTATATTTGTAATACACAGGAGAGCAGAACAGATGGCTTTTTTCTTAATGGATCACGGAGGGCAATTTGAAATTGCTCTCAGACCTTCTCAACAACAGCGTTTGCATTTGCCCGAAAGATGAAAACGTCCCGCCCCTTTCTAGAGGTGGCGCAGGGCAGGGGCACAGCCAGGACATGTCACTTTAGAAGAGCCAGTGACTAACTGAACATAAGCACATGGCTTCCATTGCTTCCACCTAGTCCTATATTTTCTGCAGATACTGTAGCTGGGCTTTTATCCTGCTCCAAGGGCCTTGGCTTCTCATCAGAGTTAGGCTGAGAAAACTGGGATCCCTAAAATGTAGAATAGTGTTGATTGGTTATTTGACTATTTTAGATAATTATGAACAGCTCCCCATTGAAATTTGAGAGCTATATATTATAAATTGTAACCACCAACTACTCTAACACTCACATAGAAGTAATCAGACTAGCTTGTACTTGAAACGTATAACCATACATACAGTATACCAGACCAAAACCCCACTGCAGTGGGACCTTACCATTTCAGAGAATCCTGTGCGGAAGGAAGGAAAGTTATGACTATCCCACTACAAAGCACCTGCCTCTGAGAAGGGAAAAATGTCTTGCAGACCAGGGGATAAAGAATAACCTCTTAAATGTTTGGGATCCTGGTGTAACTACATTGAAGGATGTGGAGTTGCACCAGGTCTGAACTTGGCCCAGGTGCAGCTTTATTGCTTTTACTGGAGTTGTACCTACTGAGGTAGGAATTCGGCCCACTATCTAAACTTCGCTGGTGAAGGGACTTTACCCAACTGTGAATTGTCTTGATAATGTGAAAACCTCTCCCTGGACATAACTTGGACTAAGTCTGAGGCTCAGAACTTCACTCCAGATGACAGACCAGGGAAATTGACCTAATACATATGCACCTACGTCAGTCCGGGCGTAGCTAGATCAAAAACTATTGCAAAACAGTAAAACAAATGTTTGGAACCACTTGAGACCTGATTCGGATCTCTTTGCTGTGGTGTCAATCTGGAGTAACACCACTGAAGTCAGACTAGCATCTGGGGAAAGCTGGTGTGAGACCAAAATCAGGCCCTTGAAGTTAAAGTTATGGCATCAGTTGACAAGTTATGATCTGATTCCGATAAAGAAGTTTAATTAAAATAACCATTAGATTAACTAGTTTTTAACATTGGTGTCCTAATGAACGATTCAGTCTGAGAGTGCATTTGAAAAGAAAATAGCCAAACTACTGGGGTAAGATCCTTCTGCCTTAATTTTTTTTACAAATGCGTGTTCTTATAAAGGTTGAGGTTTTCTCACTTGAGCTGTCTGGGAACGGGGAAAGCAGGTCATGTAAGCACCTAGATTCTGCCTCCTACCTTCTCTAGGGTTGTGAAAATAAGCCTCACCTTCAAAGTGTGCCTCCGGAGAAGCAGACTAATGAGAACTGCTGAAGCAAGTCCTGCACCTTGAAGCTCCCTCTCTAGAGGCCTGATCCTGCGAGGCACTGAATGCCTCCTGAGAGATGCAACTGACTTCACTGGGAACTGAAAGGTGCTCAGCATTTCACAGTGCCAGACCTTGATATTTCGGCTACTTTGTGTTCGAGTCTCGGAATGACAAATGAGTCACTTGCATGCCCCAGGAGGGCCAGTAGAGCAGTCCTTGCATTCACCAGTGCTATTCGGGCACAGTAGCATGTGGGAGCTATTGCGTGGGTCAAAGCAGAGGTGCACTTGACTGTTTTCGAGCCATTGGGTCCCTAATTCTGATTGCATCAACATCCTTAGAAGAATCTGAACTCGGTCCTGTGACTAGAGGGGGTAAAGGCTAAACAGTAGCTTCCCAGCTGTGCTCCGAAGTGCCTTTTGGAGCTCTAGTCTCTCTCGCATTGTGGCTGCTCACACCCCTGGAGGAGGGAGTGCCTAAGCTCAGGCCTAGCCGCTGTGGCTGATTTGAGTGGCAGTGTATTGCTGCAACCTCTGCAGCCAAAGAATGGCTCCATTATGAGGCCATCAGTACCCACCGCACCGCCCTCCCCCGGCCCCCGGAGTGGAGCAAGGAGAGAGAGTAGCTAGGAATCAACCCATATGGTATCTTATCACAACACATGCACAACTGGGAAAAAACCCAGAAGCTTTGCCACTAGGCATAGCCTTCACTCCAAGAGTGCTCTGGCCCTTCCCAAGGGTTTTTTAAACATGGCACCTTATCTGATGCTGTGACTACATCTGGTATTACTTCCATGTCACCATCTTTTGTTTGCACATTTGTTGGCACAACTCATGGGTTTGAGAGAGCAAAAGCACCAAGCAAGGAGCCGCATGACAAAATGGACTGTAGCTCATCTGTAGCTGGGGTGTGCGAGACCGGAGACTCGCGAAGCTGTTCTGTTCTGCAATTGAAATGTGAACAAGAGAACACTCAATTGGCAGATGTATCACAAATGTACATAGTAATTTATTATAAGGCAGTAATTGTGGTGTGGGTTTTTATTGTTGTTGAAGTCCTGAATATATTTTAAAGAGAATTAGCTCCATCCTCACCTGAATACTGTGGGGACAGAACTCTCTCATTTCTCCTCCATTGATCAAATCTTTGGTGGGGAAGAAAATCATCTGTACCAGCTCTTTTAAAATATGACCTGAAGTCTTGATGTCCAGGAGTTTTATAATATTTATTTTTTACTGATCACTGTAGTGAAATGTATTTTATTTCCCCCCTGCATTTGCTTTATCTGGGGAAAGGGCACAGGAATGGAAAATTGTACTTGAAATTGAAGTTCAATCTCTGGAAATAAAATTTTTGGGAAAAACATCAAGGCTGTGCTTTGTCTGTAAATCTGTTTGCTCCTGGAAAGGAAAGCTGCTGGAGACTGAAAGCATGTGAGGAAAATCTTCCACAATTCTTGCCTTCAAACACAGGAATCTGTGGAATATAACTCTGCTCACTGTAGCTTGACAAAAGTGAGTTCCCTGCTTGGCTGGGTGTTGGCAGAACGGCTGGCTTATTAGCATGCAAAGAGGTATAGCAAACATTCCCATGGGAGACTGGAATTCCAGCACTGTCACATGACCCCACTGCTAAAAGCAGACCAGCGAGGCAAGAGAACACTTTCCTGAAGATACCAGGCAGGAGATGGAGCAAAGGATAGCATAGTAGAACTGCTTCCCCGCTCTACTGCTGACTTGCATTGTGATCTTGGTGAAGTCTCTTAGGCCAAAAGAATTGCCCCTAAATCCGTATTTCTTTATGGATCCAAGTTTGGAAACGGTATTAACACACCTACCCCCTACTTTCCCTGTGTGTTTAAAAAAAAACCAAACCCAAATCCCTCCTTCTGGTAAATGTGCTTTGAAAGGCCAGTATTTATCATGTGTCATGCAGTTTTGACCCGGTCAGTATTTTAATAGCACACAATTTCCACCTAATGGCAGAAGCCTGGTGTTATCGCTGCCCTTACAGCAGAAAGAAGGCTGTCTTGAAAAGCTGACCGCAACCATAATAAAACCATTGCTGCTACCAAGGAGCAGCAACGTGACAAACACACTGGTCATAGGTCCTAAAGCCAGAAGGGTCCACTGTGGTCACCCAGCCTGCCCTGTATAACGCAGATCATAGGACGTCTCTGTGTTCGAACTAGAGCAGAGCTCAGAAAAACATGCAATCTTGAATTAAAAATTGCTAGTGATGTAGAACAGAGGAGTCTTCAATCTAGCAGACAAAAGTATCACCAGATCCAAAGGGGAAGCTGAAGCTAGACAAATTAGACTGGAATAAGGCACAATTTATTTAACGGTGAGGGTAACCCTGTCACAAGGAGAGCTTGCGTCTCACGCTCCCAGAAAGCATTAAGTCATAGATGGCACTATTTGACTTGGCCTCACCTCTGGGAGAAGTAAATGACTTGGCCAAGGAGGAAATCTGCTTTTCCCTGCAGGCGTTGTGCTATCAGCTGGATAAAATTCCCTGCAATGGCTAAATTCATCCCTAATACTAATGGCTGAGAAGCATTGCCAGCGATAAATGAGCCCCTTTTGGTTAATGATAAACATCACCATCTCCCTAGCTGGAGGTAATTCATATAGCCATACAGATTTGTTCCCCCCCCCCCCAAAAAAAAGGACTTATGGGCTTTATGATAAAAGCGTGAAACTTGTCACAGTCATAGGGCATGACTTAATGAGTTTCAGAGATGGGGCCATTGCCAACTCATGCTGTGTTGGCTGTGCCAGCCATTTTAACAACATTTCCATAATTGGCAAAGAACATTGCTTTACAGTTGGACATACAAGGGCTGTATTCTTGGTTTTGCTTCAACGTGACCTTAACATTGGCGTAAGGACACATTTTGTACTAATGTTGATTGTCAGTGTGGTCTTGGCAGAATTTAATCACATTTCTCTTTTTCTTTCAGATGCTACTTTGGTTGTGTGAAAGCATCTTGGTGATTGGGTGGTATTGACCGAATACAGTAGAGAAAGATATTAGATTATTATCGGCTATTACTGGTGCTTCAAATGTATCTTTTAGACAAGCTTGTTCAAGAGCAGGTCCATCAAGAGAGACCCATTCCTCTATTGACTGGGGCAAGTGTGTACTTTGTCAGGAAGAGACAGGTACAGAGTTGATTAATCCAGCAGACTCAAAAAGAGAGCATGTCTGATGTGGCTATCAAACTCTCCTAGAAAATATCAGATGTTCCCATAAGCTGAAGGCACATCACATATCCACAGACATATATGTATTAGATGATGGTGTGATACATGAAGGGGTGGGGGAAGTAGCTCCCTTTGATGGACATCCTGTAATACAGGCCTGGAGTGGCCAGTATTCATTTTAAAAATCCTTGTGGGCCCCCACTTCCTGCACTTGGAGTGACAGAGTGGGGATTCAGCCTTGACACTTCAGGCTTGTATTACACTCCCAAGATTACAGCTTTTCTCTGACCTTGGCTTGGTAAACGCTGCCACCACCCAAATGTAAAAAAATCCCTTGGACCTAGGAAGGAGCACTTGGGAATTCCTCCCTGTGGGGTACCCTCAAGCCCTTTCACCCCCCCCCCCCTCGGGAACAGATGAGAGAGAAAACAAAGGAAATTTGCTGTTGCCACCAGCTAATCAAACAGCATATGCACAAACCTCTTAGGACAGCAAAAATCCAATCCTGTTCTGAAAAAAGGTAAATGTTATTAAAAACAAAAAGAAAGAAAATACATCTGGAACTTAGGCTTTTGCTAGATTTTAAAAGAGCAATTCCAAAAATCAAGCACCCAAATAAGCTTTCTTGGGGGTTCAGCTTAAAGTTTACAAGCAAACAAAAGCATCTGGGGTTAGCACAGAGGAGATTCACAAGCCAAAATAAAAAATAAACCTGATTGTGTCTAACTAAACCTTCCCTATCCAAATCATTTCTTCTAGGTATGGAAGATGAATTTTCATACCTGGCTCAAACTAGGGTTACCATATTTCCACAATCAAAAAGAGGACATGGGGGGAGCCCCGCCCCTGCCCCATCCACTCCCTCCCACTTCCCACCCCCTGACTGCCCCCCGCAGAACCGCAACACCCCCTGCTTCTTGTCCCCTGACTGCCCCCTGCTGAGAACCCCCAACCCCTAGGACCCTACCTGTCCCCTAACTGCCCTGACCCTTATCCACTTGCATGGGTGACAGGGTTGTAGAAATTTTGGTGGTGCCCAGAACCCCCCCCCCCCCACCTGCCTAAGGCTCTGGGAGGGGGGAGGAGGTCTGGGGTGCAGGTCCTGGGCTGGGGATTAGTGTGCAGGAGGGGTGCAGGGTGCAGGTTCTGGGATAGAGTTTGGGTGCAGGCTCCAGGCTGGGGCAGGGGGTGGGTGAGGGGTGCAGGCTCTGGGATGGAGTTTGGGGGTGGGAGGCGGTACAGAGGGAGGGGGTGCAGGCTTTGGGAGGGAGTTTGAGGGCAGGAGGGGATGTGTGGGGGGAGGGAGTTTGGGAATAGGAGGGGATGCAGGGGTGAGGGCTGTGGGTCTGAGGATGAGGGGTTCATGATGCAGGAGGAGGCTCAGGGCTGGGGCAGAGGATTAGGGTGCAGAGGGATGAGGGCTGGGGCTGAGGGGTTTGGGGCATTGGAGAGGCTCAGGGCTAGGGTGGAAGGGCAGGGTTAGGGCAGCCTGTCTTCCCATTAGTGGATGGGGGACGCTAGGACCCGGGGGCAGCAGACAGCACTTGCTGCTGGCTCTGGCAGTACAAGCAGGCGGAGGGGGGGTCTACGGGGGGGACGCGCGGGAGGGTGTGGCAGGTAGAGGCTGGGGACCCATCCAACACTCTCCTGCTCCCTGACTGCCCCCCCCCCCGGACTCCCCTTACCATTCCGGCTCCACGTGTTTGCAAAACACGCTGCCCGGTGGGTCGGTTTCTGTGTTACACAGGGCTGCAGACAGAGGGGGGGGGAGCAGGGGAGGGCTCTGGCTGCTGGAGGCCAATGGGAGTGGGTCAATCGGCCCAGCCGCCCAATCAGCAGCCGCACTCTGCATGGAAGGGAGGGAGGGAGGGAGGCGAGGGAGAAAAAACCCCTGGACATTTTAACCTTGTTACCAATTCCTCCCAGACGGCTATTTAGAGACGCAAAAGCCGGACATGTCCGGGGAAATACGGACTGATGGTAACCCTAGTTCAAGCCTTACACAGCATGGCTGCTCGGTCCCTGCAGCCCAGAGAACAACAAAGGGAAAGTTTCTTTCCCAAATTTAAAAGTACTAGCCTTCCCATTGGCTCTTTTGGTCAGGTCCCCACTCCTTTCTTTTACCTGTGGGCTTGTTAACCCTTTACAGGTAAAGCAAGCAGAGAACAGCTAATAAGAGAGATTTTACAGCTAACTGGCTAGCTGGATGTCCATCAAAGAGAGCTACTCCCACCCCCCTTCATGTATCACAGATGCTGATGGCATTGAAAAGTCTTTGAATGGTAACAATGGATGTTGGTACAAATCCTCTGTGTCAAGTTTAAAAGGAACAAACTTATAACGGCTGAGGGGAAAAAGGCTGAGAAAGCTGTAGTTCACACTGGTGAACTGCAGGGAAATTCACTCGTTTAAGTGACCAACACAAAGTATCTCCAGAAAAAGAAGTGTGCTGTATTTGTGAAATGAACATACCGTCAGAAGATTTGCATGAAGCGTCTACCCTGGACATAGATCCTCAAGTCCACAGGCATGCAGTTCAGCTGAGAGATCAGTGCTTGCAAAAGTAAGGCTTTGTCTACACTGGCGAGTGAAAGACAAAACTTTTCTCGTTCGGAGATGTTAAAAAAAACACACACCCCGAAAAACAAAAGTTTTGTTGACATTAAGTGCTGGTGTGAACAGTGCTTTGTCGGCAGGAGTGCTCTACTAGAAATCTTTGAGGGGGTCAACAAGCATGTGGACGGGGGATCCAGTGGATATAGTGTACTTAGATTTTCAGAAAGCCTTTGACAAGGTCCTTCACCAAAGGCTCTTAAGTAAAGTAAGCTGTCATGGGATAAGAGGGAAGGTCCTCTCATGGATCGGTAACTGGTTAAAAGATAGGAAACAAAGGGTAGGTATAAATGGTCAGTTTTCAGAATGGAGAGAGGTAAATAGTGGTGTCTCCCAGGGTCTGTACAGGGCCCAGTCCTGTTCAACATATTCATAAACGATCTGGAAAAAGGAGTAAACAGTGAGGTGGCAAAATTTGCAGATGACACAAAACTAGTCAAGATAGTTAAGTCTCAGGCAGACTGTGAAGAGGATCTCACAAAACTGGATGACTGGGCAACAAAATGGCAGATGAAATTCAATGTTGATAAATGCAAGGTAATGCACATTTGAAAACATACTCTCAACAATACATATAAAATAATGGGGTCCAAATTAGCTGTTCTTCTTCGAGTGATTGCTCAGGTGTATTCTACAGTAGGTGTGCATGCTCGCCACGTGCACCGGTGCCGGAAGTTTTTCCCTTAGCAGTACCCGTAGTGGGGGAGCCCCGCTGCGACCCCTGGAGTGGCGCCTCTATATCGCACAATAAAGGGAGCTGCACGCTCTCCCCCACCCACAGTTCCTTCTTGCCAGTGAAGGTAGTCGGAACTTGTGCTCCAGCTTTGCTGCAGCGTCCTCCTTAGTAGTACGATCTTCGACCGTTACTAGTTTCTACAGTTAGTGGCCTGGCCCCGGGCATGCCCCGAGCCCCAGGCTTCAAGTCGTGCAACTCCTGTCGCAATTCCATGCCCAGAAGCGATCCACACTCCGAGTGTCTTCGCTGTCTGGGCAAGGCTCTGTCGCGGAGTGTGGGGGAGTCAGGGCCCTGCACCCCTCTTCCTGAGATTCACTGTGACTCTCAACCAGCCAGTAAAGCAGAAGGTTTATTTAAGGACAGGAACACAGTCTCAAACAGAGCGTGTAGGTACGACCAGACCCCCTCAATTAGGTCCCTCTGGGAGGTTCAGGGAGCTTAGACCCCAGCTTGGGGTTCCCTGCGTTGCACCACCCAGCCCAAACTGAAACCAAACCAAAACTCCTCCTGCAGCTCCTCTCTTCCCCCTCCCCCAGCTCCTCCTCTCCTTTGTTCAGTCTCCCGGGCAGAAGGTGTTAATTCTCCCCACCCCCTCCTGGCTCAGGTTACAGCTCAGGTAGCTTCCTTCAAGGGAAGTCCCACGTCCCCACTGCAACCCCCCCGCAACATTCCCAGGTCAAATCTTCCCCGCTCCCTGCTCCGTCACAGGCTCACATAAGTGAGCACTGTAAAAAATGTAAGTCCTTCAAGCCCCGGACTAAGCGCGAACGTGAGATCCGACTCCGGGCTCTGCTTATGGAGTCGGCTCTGGCACCGGTGCACCGACCCGACCCGGCCCAGGGCACCGCGTCCTCGGTGCGGAGCGAAGCCCCATCCACCAGTCGGCACCGCTCCCCTGCCAAGAGGCAAGGGAAGACCCAGTGGCGCCGAGACAAGGACAGGGGTGAGGCCGGACCTGAGTTGGGCAGCCCACGATCCCCCTCGGGACCCAGACCTCCGACTCGCGCGCAGTGGAGTAGTCCGGTCCCGTTCGCATGCGCCTCCCCGACGATAAGGATTCCGTCGACGCCGGAGGCAGCCCAGGCAGCGCACGACATCCTCGTCATGCCGGTCCTGAGCGGGCCGCCCGAGTTGGGGCCCTGGTCCCGAGGAAAGCCGCCGTTGGGCGCTCACCAGCCCTCACCGGCCAGGTCTGAGGTCAAGGTCCCTGCTCGATCCACGGGGCCTTCCCGTAGCCCGCGAAAGACCTCCACTCTGTTGTCAGGGTCGCCTGGGAGCGAGTTGCTGGAGTCTTCCTCAACCCATAGGGGCCGCAGGCGCCGGGACAGAAAGCGTTGACGCTCCTGTGGAAGCAGAGACAGAACTGACAGGAAGGGGATTGCAATGCATGACAGTTTGTTAGCAAGAGTTAGGCTAACTGTAACCCTAATAACGCGAGATTTGTAGAAGTGAGGAATGTGTGAGGTGAGTGGGAAAGAACTGTGTGAGAAGTTGTTGCAACCTTGTGTAGATAATATGGACTGTAGACTAAGAGTCTACATTAGTGAGCAAAACAAGATATCAGAATGACCTATATATAAACAAAATGCAGCTGTTGCTCATTATTGTCTGTAACAAAAGGTATAAATGCTTGCTGTAATTGTTTACCTGTCGAGAGACCTGTTTAGCTCTCTCCCTCTATGCAATTGATAGAGAGAAAATAAAGTATCTATTTTGCTGTACCCAAACAAAAAGTGAGAACTCTGTTATTCTCCGACACTCCTCATCCAGCCACAGTGATAGCAGGTCTCGACGCCATCGGCACCGCCGATCGTACCACGACGCGCGCCATGCTCGGAGTGCATTCCGACAGTCACCGGCACCGAGGCATCATAGCCGCGGTCACCGATGGGACTTTAGAGACAGTACCTCCGACGTATACGTCTCATTGTCGTCGAGGTCTAAATCCCGGGGCCGGACCTGACATGGACGGGAGCGGTCGAGCCACTCCTACAGCACCATGCGCTCCTCGGCCACCTCCACCTCGGCTCCCAGCCATCCTTCCCCAGGCCACACCGTCCCCAGGAACATGTAACCCTGGTAGGACCCCAGGTGGCTCAGTGGCAAGGGGCGCCATGGCAAAGACCGTGGTGCCATGGGCACCATGGCCCCAGGCGCCCACACCGCCGAAGCCCCGCTCCGTGGCTGGGACATCCCAAGCGCCTTCGGCCGCACCACCGGCACCGCACCTGGACCTGGACGTGGAGTGCATCCTACCGGCACCACCCGATGCCCTAGGGGCCATACCAGTCATCTCGTCAGCACCGGACAAGTCCATGGCGGTGCCGCCCCCTCCTTCTCAGGAGGATTTCAAGGCTCATCAGGAGCTCCTCCGGCATGTAGCCACCAACCTCCAGCTCCAGGCGGAGGAGATGGAGGAGCCGTCGGACAATTTGTTTAATGTCCTGTCCTCCTCGGCACCGGGCCGCGTGGCCCTACCGCTTCACCAAGGGGTAGCCAACATTTCAATTGGACTATGGCAAACCCCGGCCTCTCTGCTGCCCATTTCCAAGAAGGCAGAGCGGAAATACTTTGTGCCAAGAAAGGGGCATGAGTATTTATACACCCACCCTACCCCGAACTCACTGGAGGTGGAGTCCGTCAACCACCGTGAAAGCCACGGCCAGCCCACACCAACCCCCAAGGACAAGGATGCCAGGAGACTGGACACTTTTGGGAAAAGTTTATTCCTCTGCAAGTTTCCAGATCAGGATGGGAAACCATCAAGCACTCCTGAGCAGGTATGACTTCAACTTGTGGGGGTCTCTCCCAAAATTCGAGCCCTCCCTCCAAGAGCAGGACAGAAAGGAGTTCAGGGCTCTAGTTGACAAGGGTGCGGCGGCGGTGAAAGCAGCTCCCCAGGCTGCCTCGGATGCGGCTGATACAGCGGCTCATTCAATGGCCTCGGCTATCTCCATGCGACGAGCGTCGTGGCTTTCGCTGTCGGGGCTGTCAGTGGAATCCCAGTCCCTGATGCAAGACCTGCCATTTGACGGCAAGGCTTTATTTGCGGACCAGACAGACACTTGTCTGCACGGGATGAAGGACTCCCGCACCACCCTGGAGACTCTTGGTCTGTATGTCCCGCCAGCCCAGGACAAACCCAGACTGCAGCCCTCGGCTCCCCCCGCAAGGGGCAGGTACGAGCCCCCGCCCAAGAGACCTAGGGACCAGAGGTGCAGATCACAGCACCAGTCCCGGTCGGCCCCACGCCCCGGACCCTCGAACGGTAAGAGGCGTTTTTTCACTCTTTGCGGGGGGCCACCTGGTCTGTTGCCAGGGAAACCCCCCAGTTAATAAAGTTGGTATTTGGCAACCGTTTATCGGCCTTCAGCGTGCATTGGTCCCGTATAACATCGGACTGGTGGGTCCTCAGTACCATCTCGGAGGGGTACAGGCTGCAGTTTGATTCACCCTCACCGCACCATCCTCCGTCCCAGAATGCCCCGGGGGACCCGGAACATGCCCTCCTTTTAAGTCAGGAGGTGACGCGCCTCCTCACCCTAGGCGCGGTGGAGAGGGTACCTCAGGAATTCCAGGTCAAAGGGTTTTACTCCCGGTACTTCCTGATCCCGAAGGCGAAAGGTGGGTTCAGGCCCATCCTTGACCTGCGGAATCTCAACCAGTTCCTGGTTCGTTGCAAGTTCCGCATGGTGTCCCTGGCCTCTATTGTCCCGTCCCTGGACCCGGGAGATTGGTTCGCAGCCCTGGACCTCCAGGATGCGTATTTCCATATCCACATTTTTGAGGGCCACAGGCGCTTCCTCCATTTCCTGGTAGGGACAGACCACTACCGGTTTACGGTCTTCCCCTTTGGTCTTTCTACGGCCCCCAGGGTTTTCACCAAATGCATGGCGGTGGTTGCAGCCCACCTCAGGAGGAACGGGCTACAGATCTTCCCCTACCTGGACGACTGGCTGCTCGAGGGCAAGTCTCGGTCCCAGGTGCAGGCTCAGATGGAATTCCTGCTAGACACCTGCACGAGTCTAGGCCTAGTGGTAAACGAGGAAAAATCCACATTAGTCCGGGTTCAGCGCATACACTTCATAGGGGCGCTGTTAGACTCGCTGGTGGCCACGGCCTCCTTCCCCCGGGACAGATTCGAGACGCTCAAAGGTCTCATCGCCTCGGTCATGGCCTTCCCTGTGACGACGGCCCGGGTGTGCCTTCAAATCCTAGGCCATATGGCAGCATGCACCTCGGTGGTGCGACATGCCACGCTCAGGATGAGGCCCCTCCAGTTCTGGCTGGCCTCCCAGTATTCCCAGGCCAGGGACGGCCTGGACAAGGTCATCACGTTGCCACCCTATGTAGTGGCCGACCTGCAATGGTGGTCCCTCCTGAGCAACATGCTTCAGGGTATCCCCTTCCGGGAGCCCCCTCCCTCACTAGATCTGGTGTCGGACGCCTCGGACCTGGGATAGGGAGCCCATGTGGGGGGCTTCAAAACCCAGGGCAGATGGTCACCCTTGGAATTGTCCCCACACATAAATGTCAGGGAGCTCAGGGCGGTGTGCCTGGTGTGCGTAGCCTTCAGCCAGCACCTAGGGGGAAAGGTGGTCAGAGTCCTAATGGACAATACAACCGTGATGTATTATATCAACAGACAAGGGGGCACACGTGCCACGGCCTTGTGCCAGGAAGCCCAGCTCCTGTGGGAGTTCTGTATAGCCCACAACATCCTTCTGAGGGCTTTTCACCTGCCCGGCAAGCGCAATACACTCGCGGATCACCTGAGCAGGTTTTTCTCCCAACAGCATGAGTGGTCTCTACACAGGGAGGTGGCCAGGCAGCTCTTCCTACAGATCCCAGGTAGATCTGTTCACCACCGCCCAGAATCACCTATGCCCACGAATCTGCTCCAGGGTGGGAGAGGGTGAAGGGGCGATATCGGACACGTTCCTAATCTCATGGTCGGGCCACCTGTTCTACGCCTTCCCGCCCTTCCCCCTGATAGGCAAGGTCCTACAGAAGGTGAAAGAGGATGGGGCGCGGATTATCCACATAGTCCCGGATTGGGCCCGTCAGCATTGGTACGGGACCCTCCTGCAGCTTTCAGTGGCCCACCCCGCACAGGCTGCCGCTTCAACCGGACCTCCTCTCCCAGGAGGGAGGACGTCTCCTCCATCCCAACCTGGCCGCGCTCCACTTGACAGCGTGGCTGCTCCATAGTTAAATGAGGAGGAGGGGAGGTGTTCTGAGGGTGTTAGACAGGCCCTGCTGGAGAGTAGAAAACCGTCCACACATCGAATCTACCTGGCTAAATGGTATCGGTTCTCCAGGTGGGCGAGGGAGAAGGGTTCCTCCCCCTCCTCCGCATCTGTCCAATTCATCCTGGATTACCTCCTGTCCCTTAGGATCCAAGGGCTGGCGCCCTCCTCGGTCAGGGTGCATCTGGCAACCATTTCGGCTTTCCACCCGCCGATGCAGGGCCACTCGGTGTTTTCACACCACATGACGTCCCAGTTCCTAAAAGGGCTGGATCGGGCTTTCCCTTACGCTAGACCCCCAGTCCCGCTCTGGGACCTGAACCTAGTGCTCTCCCGCCTCACAGGGCCCCCTTTCGAGCCCTTGGCCACGTGTTCTTGTCCCACTTGTTGTGGAAGGTGGCGTTCCTGGTGGCTATCACCTCAGTCCGCCAGGTCTCGGAGCTTAGGGTCCTGACCTCCGAGCCCCCGTACACGGTCTTCCATAGGGATAAGGTCCAGCTCCGCTCGCCCCGGCTTTTCTGCCAAAGGTAGTCTTGGCTTTTCACATAGAGCAGGACATTTTCCTCCCGGTCCTCTGTCCTAAGCCCCATTCCTCCAATGAGGAACGGCGCCTGCACATGCTAGATGTGCGTAGAGCACTGGCTTTTTACCTGGACAGAACCAGGCCATTCTGGAAATCCCCTCAGCTGTTTATTGCATTGGCCAAGCGCATGAGGGGGCGACCGGTCTCCACCCAGCGGATTTCCCGCTGGATCACCTCGTGCATACGCACGTGTTACGACCTGGCAGGAGTTCCCCTGCCTCCTATAGTAAAGGCTCATTCGACGAGAGTCCAGGCCTCGTCGGCTGCCTACGTGGTTCATGTCCCTATTCAGGACATCTGCAGGGCTGCTACATGGTTCTCTGTCCACACCTTCTCATCACACTATGTGATCGTCCCCCAAACGCGGGATGATGCCGGGTTTGGTAGGGCGGTACTCCGCCCGGGCAACCCTTAAACTCCTATCCACCTCCATCAGGTATAGCTTGGAGTCACCTACTGTGGAATACACAGGAGCAATCGCTCAAAGAAGAAAGGACAGTTACCTGTTCCGTAACTGGCGTTCTTCGAGATGTGTTGCTCAGGTGTATTCCACATCCCGCCCTCCTTCCCCTCTGTCGGAGTTGTCTGGCAAGAAGGAACTGAGGGTGGGGGGAGCGCGCAGCCCCCTTAATGGCGCGATAAAGAGGCACCACTCCAGGGGTCACAGCGGGGCACCCCCACTATGGGTACTGCTAAGGGAAAAACTTCCGGCACTGGTGCACGTGGCGAGCACGCACACCTACTGTGGAATACACCTGAGCAACACATCTCGAAGAACACCAGTTATGGAACAGGTAACTATCCTTTACAACTCAAGAAAGAGATCTTGGAGTCATTGTGGATAATTCTCTGAAAACATCCACTCAATGTGCGGCGGCAGTCAAAAAAGTGAACAGAATCATTGGAATCATTAAGAAAGATAATAAGACAGAAAATATATTGCCTCTATATACATCCATGGTACGCCCACATCTTGAATACTGCGTGCAGATGTAGTCGCCCCATCTCAAAAAAGATATATTGGAATTGGAAAAGGTTCAGAAAAGGGCAACAAAAATTATTAGGGGAATGGAGCGTCTGCCATATGAGGAGAGATTAGTAAGACTGGGACTTTTCAGCTTGGAAAAAAGACGACTAAGGCGGGATATGAGAGAGGTCTATAAAATCATGACTGGTGTGGAGAAAGGAAATAAGGAAGTGTTATTTACTCCTTCTCATAACACAAGAACTAGGGGTCACCAAATGAAATTAATAGGCATCATGTTTAAAACAAACAAAAGGAAGTATTTTTCACACAACGTAGTCAATCTGTGGAACTCCTTGCCAGAGGATGTTGTGAAGGCCAAGACTATAATAGGGTTCAAAAAAGAACTAGATAAATTCATGGAGGATAGGTATATCAATGGCTATTAACCAGGATGGGCAGGGATGGTGTCCCTAGCCTCTGTTTGCCAGAAGCTGGGAATGGGCGACGGGATGGATCACTTGATGATTCCCTGTTCTGTTCATTCCCTCTGGGGCACCTGGCATTGGCCACTGTTGGAAGACAGGATACTGGGCTAGATGGACCTTTAGTCTGACCCAATATGGCCATTCTTATGTTCTTAACTGACACAACATGCCCAGAGATGCCAGGGCTATGAACTGCCAGGCCCAGAGGTGCTGGGCCTAAGCCCTAGCAAGCCATGGCACAAATTAAGCAGTTTGTACCACAACAAAGCTCAAGAAATGCCTTTTCCAGTCTACGTTGGTTTGACACTTTATGCACAGACTGAAAAAAGTGAGCTAGTAGAAACTTCTTTAAACTTGGATTGTCCATCTCCTATGACAGAGCACTGGCTATCTCTACCAGCATGGCAAACATGCATGCCAACACTTCAAGAATGAGAATGCAGTCTGTCCTCTAAAGCTTCATGCTAGTCTGTTCACTGCTGTGGCCTTAAAAAACATAGATCACAATCCCAGCTCCGCCATGGCAACAGACTCCTTCCATGGAACTGGAATACACTTTTTCAGCATCCCAGTACTCAAATGGAGGGAGTTGTCTGTGAAATTCCCACCCTGGGCTGTGAGACGGCAGCATCAGTGAAGACGACTATATCATCACTTCCTGATGATATCGTCTTCACAATTGTCCTTCCATTGATCTTGCAGAAAACCAGTGCTCCCATCCCTGCTGCACATGCTGACGGCCAGCTCATTACACAAGCCCTGTAAAATGCAAATGGCTTGCAGCATGTCTGGATACCTTCAGTGGAGATCAAGACATTTCCGGGGCAGCTTAGCACGGCAGCAAACAGCCAGTGCAAGACTTCACCCCAGCCTGCACTGCACTTCTTCCCTTCCTTCCAGATGACTCTGAGCCTGTGGCAATGATTCGCCCAGCCATGGATGTGATAAGGAACATTGTACATCACCACGCCAAGTGCCAGTGATCACTGTGGATCAGCCCCTTTTCACCATAACCAAACCGATACAGTGGACCTGGCCTGCTGGGGTGGAGAGGACAAATCTGGAAATGGCAAGTCATAAAGCTGATTGGAGATTGACTAGAAGAGAGTGGATGGACTGAACCCCTTGTTCAGGCCAAAGTGGCCTCTCCAGAAAAGGCTGACTCCTTCTTGAAAGTGTCTCATGTCACAGGTACTAGGCATGGCCACCAAGTAACTGCCAGCAGTCTGTACAGCTTGCTCCAACATGCACACACCCAAGGTCCCAGGGAAGATGAGGCCCCCCAGGGGGTATGTTAAATTAGAGAAAACAGCGTTCCATTTCTGGCATACCACACTTCACCTAGAAGATAATAAATTGAGAAGTAGCAGTCAGCATGGATTTGTCAAGAACAAATCATGTCAAACCAACCTAATATCTTTCTTTGACAGGGTAACAAGCTTTGTGGATGGGGGGGAAGTGGTAGATGTGGTATATCTTGACATTAGTATGGCTTCTGATACTGTCTCGCATGACCTTCTCATAAACAAAATAGGGAAATACAACCTAGATAGAGCTACTATATGGTGGGTGCATAACTGGTTGGAAAATAGTTCTCAGAGAGTAGTTATCAGTGGTTCACAGTCATGCTGGAAGGGCATAACGAGTGGGGTCCTGCAGGGATCAGTTCTGGGTCCGGTTCTGTTCAATATCTTCATCAATGTTTTAGATAATGGTACAGAGAGTACACTTATAAAGTTTGCAGACGATAACAAGCTGGGAGGGGTCGCAAGTGCTTTGGAGGATAGGATTAAAATTCAAAATAATCTGGAAAAAGTGGAGAAATGATCTGAAGTAAATATGATGAAATTCAATAAGGACAAATGCAAAGTACTCCACTTAGGAAGCAACAGTCAGTTGTACACATACAAAATGGGAAATTACTGCCTAGGAAGGAGTACTGAGGAAAGGGCTCTGGGAATAATAGTGATCACAAACTAAATATGAGTCAACAGTGTAACGCCGTTGCAAAAAAAGCAAACATAATTCTGGGATATATTAGAGGGAATGTTGTAAGCAAGACATGAGAAGTAATTCTTCCACTCTACTCCACACTGGCCTCAACTGGAGTATTGTGTCCAGTTCTGAGTGTCACATTTCAGGAAGGATGTGGACAAATTGGAGAAAGTCCAAAGAAGAGCAACAAAAATGATTAAAGATCTAGAAAACATGACCTATGAGGGAAGATTGAAAAAAAAAATGGGTTTGTTTAGTCTAGAGAAGAGAAGATGGGATGTTTCAATATGCTGAAGACTGTGAAAGACCTTCTTGTGTCTCCATTCGCATTAGGTAATGCGTAATGTTTAGGTAAACTGCCTTTTCAGTCTTTCTGAGACACAGCAATGTCTGGTTACGCACAGATCAATCTGAATATCCTTATTAGCAGAGAGAAGTGTAACTTGCTGTTCTTGAACAGAAAATTGTAAACTTTGTGTTATTTTTCCATATAATTAATATGTTAGTAAATACTCCGTGAGGACCCGCTACGGAGCATGTTAATTCTTATTATAGCTGTACAATCTCAAGCCATCACAATTCATTGCTTTAGTTTTTAATACACCTAAGAAAATAGGAATATAAATGCATAAAAAACCCCTAGGGCATAGTTTAATACCATAACCAATCAGTATCATAGAATCATAGAATATCAGGGTTGGAAGGGACTTCAAGAGGTCATCTAGTCCAACCCCCTGCTCAAAGCACGACCAATTCCCAACTAAATCATCCCAGCCAGGGCTTTGTCAAGTCGGACCTTAAAAACCTCTAAGGAAGGAGATTCCACCACCTCCCTAGGTAAAGAATTCCGGTGCTTCATCACCCTCCTAGTGAAATAGTGTTTTCTAATATCCAACCTAGACCTCCCCCACTGCAACTTGAGACCATTACTCCTTGTTCTGTCATCTGTCACCACTGAGAACAGCTGAGCTCCATCCTCTTTGGAACCCCGCCTCAGGTAGTTGAAAGCAGCTATTAAATCCCCCCTCATTCTTCTCTTCTGGAGACTAAACAATCCCAGTTCCCTCAGCCTCTCCTCATAAGTCATGTGCTCCAGACCCCTAATCATTTTTGTTGCCCTCCGCTGGACTCTTTCCAATTTTTCCACATCCTTCTTGTAGTGTGGGGCCCAAAACTGGACACAGTACTCCAGATGAGGCCTCACCAATGTCGAATAAAGGGGAACGATCACATTCCTCGATCTGCTGGCAATGCCCCTACTTATACAGCCCAAAATGCCATTAGCCTTCTTGGCAACAAGAGCACACTGTTGATCATATCCAGCTTCTCGTCCACTGTGACCCCTAGGTCCTTTTCTGCAGAACTGCTACTTAGCCATTCGGTCCCTAGTCTGTAGCAGTGCATAGGATTCTTCCGTCCTAAGTGCAGGACTCTGCACTTGTCCTTGTTGAACCTCATCAGGTTTTTTTTGGCCCAATCCTCTAATTTGTCTAGGTCCCTCTGTATCTGATCCCTACCCTCCAGCGTATCTACCACGCCTCCCAGTTTAGTGTCATCTGCAAACTTGCTGAGAGTGCAGTCCACACCATCCTCCAGATCATTAATAAAGATATTAAACTAAACCGGCCCCACGACCGACCCTTGGGGCACTCCGCTTGAAACCGGCTGCCAACTAGACATGGAGCCATTGATCACTACCCGTTGAGCCTGACAATCTAGCCAGCTTTCTATCCACCTTACAGTCTATTCATCCAGCCCATACTTCTTTAACTTGCCAGCAAGAATACTGTGGGAGACCGTATCAAAAGCGTTGCTAAAGTCAAGGAATAACACATCTACTGCTTTCCCCTCATCCACAGAGCCAGTTATCTCATCATAGAAGGCAATTAGGTTAGTCAGGCACAACTTCCCCTTGGTGAATCCATGCTGACTGTTCCTGATCACTTTCCTCTCCTCTAAGTGTTTCATAATTGATTCCTTGAGGACCTGCTCCATGATTTTTCCAGGGACTGAGGTGAGGCTGACTGGCCTGTAGTTCCCAGATCCTCCTCCTTCCCTTTTTTAAAGATGGGCACTACATTAGCCTTTTTCCAGTCATCCTGGACCTCCCCCGATTGCCATGAGTTTTCAAAGATGATGGCCAATGGCTCCGCAATCACATCTGCCAACTCCTTTAGCATCCTCGGATGCAGCGCATCCGGCCCCATGGATTTGTGCTCATCCAGTTTTTCTAAATAGTCCCGAACCACTTCTTTCTCCACGGAGGGCTGGTTACCTCCTCCCCATACTGTGCTGCCCAGTCCAGCAGTCTGGTAGCCAACCTTGTTTGTGAAGACAGAGGCAAAAAAAGCATTGAGTACATTAGCTTTTTCCACATCCTCTGTCACTAGGTTGCCTCCCTCATTCAGTAAGGGTCCCACACTTTCCTTGACTTTCTTCTTGTTGCTAACATACCTGAAGAAACCCTTCTTGTTACTCTTAACGTCTCTTGCTAGCTGCAACTCCAAGTGCAATTTGGCCTTCCTGATTTCACTCTTGCATGCCTGAGCAATATTTTTATACTCCTCCCTGGTCATTTGTCCAATCTTCCACTTCTTATAAGCTTCTTTTTTGCGTTTAAGGTCAGCAAGGATTTCACTGTTAAGCCAAGCTGGTCGCCTGCCATATTTACTATTCTTTCTACACGTCGGGATGGTTTGTTCCTGCAACCGCAATAAGGATTCTTTAAAATACAGCCAGCTCTCCTGGACCCCTTTGCCCTTCATGTTATTCTCCCAGGGGATCCTGCCCATCTGTTCCCTGAGGGAGTCAAAGTCTGCTTTTCTGAAGTCCAGGGTCCGTATTCTGCTGCTCTCCTTTCTTCCTTGTGTCAGGATCCTGAACTCGACCATCTCATGGTCACTGCCTCCCAGGTTCCCATCCACTTTTGCTTCCCCTACTAATTCTTCCCTGTTTGTGAGCAGCAGGTCAAGAAAAGCTCTGCCCCTAGTTGGTTCCTCCAGCACTTGCACCAGGAAATTGTCCCCTACACTTTCCAAAAACTTCCTGGATTTTCTGTGCACTGCTGTATTGCTCTCCCAGCAGATATCAGGGTGATTAAAGTCTCCCATGAAAACCAGGGCCTGCGATCTAGCAACTTCTGTTAGTTGCCAGAAGAAAGCCTCGTCCACCTCATCCCCCTGGTCTGGTGGTCTATAGCAGACTCCGACCACGACATCACCCTTGTTGCTCACACTTCTAAACTTAATCCAAAGACTCTCAGGTTTTTCTGCAGTTTCATACCGGAGCTCTGAGCAGTCATACTCCTCTCTTCCATACAATGCAACTCTCCCACCTTTTCTGCCCTGCCTGTCCTTCCTGAACTGTTTATATCCATCCATGACAGTACTCCAGTCATGTGAGTTATCCCACCAAGTCTCTGTTATTCCAACTGCATCATAGTTCCCTGACTGTGCCAGGACTTCCAGTTCTCCCTGCTTGTTTCCCAGGCTTCTTGCATTTGTGTATAGGCACTTAAGATAACTCATCGATCGTCCCTCTTTCTCAGCATGAGACAGGAGTCCTCCCCTCTTGCGCTCTCCTGCTCTTGCTTCCTCCCAGCATCCCATTTCCCCACTTACCTCAGGGCTTTGGTCTCCTTCCCCTGGTGAACCTAGTTTAAAGCCCTCCTCACTAGGTTAGCCAGCCTGCTTGCGAAGGTGCTCTTCCCTCTCTTCGTTAGGTGGAGCCCGTCTCTGCTTAGCACTCCTCCTTCTTGGAACACCATCCCATGGTCGAAGAATCCAAAGCCTTCTCTCCAACACCACCTGCGTAGCCATTCGTTGACTTCCACGATTCGACGGTCTCTACCCAGGCCTTTTCCTTGCACAGGGAGGATGGACGAGAACACCACTTGCGCCTCAAACTCCTTTATCCTTCTTCCCAGAGCCACGTAGTCTGCAGTGATCCACTCAAGGTCATTCTTGGCAGTATCATTGGTTCCCACGTGGAGAAGCAGGAAGGGGTTGCAATCCGAGGGCTTGATGAGTTTCGGCAGTCTCTCCATCACATCGTGTATCTTAGCTCCGGGCAAGCAGCAGACCTCTCTGTTTTCCCGGTCTGGGCGGCAGATAGATGACTCAGTCCCCCTGAGGAGGGAGTCCCCGACCACCACCACCCTCCTCCTCCTCTTGGGAGTGGTGGTTGTGGAACCCTCATCCCTAGGACAGTGCATCTTTTGCCTTCCAATTGGTGGAGTCTCCTTCTGCTTCCTTCTTTCAGATGTGTCATCTAGTCCACTTTCCGCATTAGTACCTGTAGAGAGAAGATGGAAACGATTGCTCACCTGTATCTCCATTGCTGGTACATGGACGCTACTCTTTCTCCTTCTGGAGGTCACATGCTGCCAAATTTCTTCACCATCCTTCTGCGCCTGCTCTGAATCTTCAGAACATTGTGGCCGTAGAAGCATCTCCTGACATCTGTCCAGGAAATCTTCATTTTCCCTTATGCAACGCAGAGTCGATACTCGTTTCTCCAGATCTTGAACCTTCTCTTCCAATATGGAGACCAGCTTGCACTTTGTACAGACAAAGTCGCTTCTGTCCTGTGGAAGAAAGACAAAAATGGCACAACCTATGCAGGTTACAACAGCTGATCGCTCACCTTCCATATCACCTTCCTCTTAAGAGCTTCCTCAGCAGTTGCAGGAACTACTCAGAGAAACCTGCAGATGAAAGCCTCAGTGAGCTCTCCCCAGGCAACCTCCCTCTGTTAGCCTCCGCTGTTCGCCGCTCAGCTGGTTCACTGCTGACTGCCCTTATATACCAATCAGGCCCACCTGGAACAAAGCACTCCCAATTCCCACTTTTCAAACAAACAATCAAGCAATCAAGCACACAGTCAAACTGACAAACTGTCCCAGCAACAAACACTCAGATACTTACCAACACAGCCCCCCTAATGCAGCCCTTAGCGTACCTCCTCTCTGACAGATCCCAGGCAAACTCTCTCTGTTAGCCTCTGCTGTTCGCCGCCCAGAAAAACATCAGTAGAAAAAAAGCATTTGGAATTTAAAATGGCTGCCACAGCCAACATGGCATGAGTTGAGGATGATCAAGGAGCTTAGAAATCCATTTGCCATGGGAAAATATGGAATTTGCATTTTTACTGAGAATCTTTAGTTTTTACATTTTGTGGGGGAAAAAAACATATTAATTTTGAACTAAATTTTACTGAAAGTACCAGTGTCACTTAGTCCAGTGGCCCTCAACCTTTCCAGACTGCTGTACCCCTGTCAGGAGTCTGATTTGTCTTGAGTACCCCAAATTTCACCTCATTTCAAAACTACTTGGTTACAAAATCAGATGTAGAAATACAAAAGTGTCACAGCACACTATTACTGAAAAATTGCTTATTTTCTCATTTTTACCATATAATTATCAAATAAATCAATTGGAATATAAATATTGTGCTTACATTTCAGTGTATAGTACATAGAGCAGTATAAACAAGTCATTGTTGAAATTTTAGTTTGTAGACCACACTAGTGCTTTTTACATAGCTTGTTGTAAAACTAGGCAAATATCTAGATGAGTTGATGTACCCCTAAAAGATATCTGCGTACCCCCAGGGATACGTGTACCCTTGGTTGAGAACCATTGACTTATTCAATGTGCACAGCCTCCCCCTCTTGGGGTTGATTTTTGAATGCACTTTAAATTTACAGTGGAACCCTGTTTATCCGATCTAATTGGGACTGAGGCCAGATCGGATAATCAGGAGGACTGGCACAGAGCTTTCTGTTCCTTATTTTAAGAGGCAGGGGAGGGAGGGGAGGGAGGGTCTCGGGTGGTCAGCCCTGGGGTCTCAGCCAGTCAGCCCCAGGGAGGCTGATGGTTTGGTTAATACGGACAGCTGGATAGTGGAGGCTCAGATAAATAGGGTTCTACTGTATATCAATAAAACTTTGTGTTTAAGTGATACTTGTATATATTGTGGCTGGGAAACGAAAGTTCAGCATTTCATTCAAGTTTTTTTATCAGAGAATTTTAGTTTTTTATCATGGATAACTAGGATCCCTGGTGATGACCCCTTTTCTGAAAATCTTTAGTAGGGCATGCCCTAAGACTCTAGCAAATCTCATGCTTTTTATCATGAAACCTGCAATTCTTTCACAAATCTGATCAGTTAATAATCACCTGATCATAACAACGGGGACTTCCGGGCAGGAAAGCTGCATGAAGGGCTGTGAGCTCCCTCACCTCCCAGTTACTAGCCTCTTCAGACACGGGCTTCCAAAGCTGCAAAGCCACTCACAGATGAACATATCACTTCCCTTCACTGCTCATCTCAGCAGCATATCCCTGTATTTTAGCATGACCTTCCCAGCAGTGGGATTTCCTAATGTGTGTGTTCTCGCAGGGCCCTTTGGATCAGTGTTCCTGTAGAACAGACAATAGCGTTTCTTTCACAATAAATCAGCACTGAGCAGCCTGATTTTCTGCCCATGCTGTTTAGCTCCCACAAGGCTATCCCCTCACAGCACATAAACTGGGGTGGGGAATTTGAAGGTGGGAATTTGAAGGGACGGTTTTATTGCCATGGGGCTGGGGGGTTCCCATTCATAAGAGCAGGAGTTGGCAGTAAATGACACAAGTTTCCTGGAAAACATTTACAGCTTCTCCTGCTCCCATAGATTTTGTTTAAGGTGTTTATTTTGCTTTGTTTCATCCTATTTTTCATTCTCTCTTCCTCTTTGAAGTATCTTTTGCTCAGAGGTCTCCACCAGGCCAAGTCAGTTTGGAATTTTCTATGGTAGTATGTGGAATCAGGGTGGATAAAAATCAATGATTTAAAAAAATATTGGATTTTTTAAATTTAAATCAGATTTTTTGATAAAATGCTTTTTGAGGAAAAAATCTATCTGAAGATAGTTTTAATTCAGATACATTGTAGCTCAAAGATATCTCATCATGGAATAAGGATTAGAAATTCTAATTCTATAGTATCAGACAATATATTCATGTAATGTTTAAGAAAAGTTTTGTACATGAGTTCCAATAGTTCATGGATTAGGGACCCAATCTTATGGGGTTCCAGGGGCTTCTGAAGAGATTATTTAGGTTAATCTTTCTATCTACCCAATGGGACTCGGTGCTCAGTCTAGAAGATACCATCAGAGATCCTTATTTTTGCAGTTCTCAAACTGTGGATTTGTGTCTCTGGAGATAACATCCTTGTTAACAGCAAAAATGTTTTTAAATAAATAATATATAGAGGTGAGAAATAACAGACCCCAGCCCTATTGTCCCTCTGCAAATTTGTGTACACAGAGTCAATCCCTTACTTCTCTCTAAAAGTGCAAAGTTTCAAAAAGTTCAATGAATAGAAGATTGTTGGGGGCGGAATAGAACTGGACAAGGAGAAGAAGTCTGGAGATAAATGTGAGAAGGGAGGGACAGGCAGTAGAAACAAAAGTGAAACTGTTTGAGCAGCATATTCCAGAAGTCTTGAGGTCATTCTGAGTGTAGCCTTGCTTGATTTGAGATCTATCATACCATTCTCTCACTAGAAGGGAAAACCTATAATGGCAGCAGGCCGTAAAAGAGACCCAGCTTGGGAATATTTTAATGAAGTTCCTCTACCTGTGGGTAAGACACGCATGCGTGCACAATGCAAACAGTACAACAAAGAAATGCAAGGCCTGGTTGCCCAAATGAAACAACATCATGAGAAGTGTTCCTTCTCAGGAGGAAGCTGCCTTGAAGATGATGAAAGGAACACGTCTGAACATGCAGGATCTTCAGGTTGGTAAACTTTTTTATTTCATATTTCTTTCTTAAGGACTGCCTGTCTTCCTTCTAGACTATTCTTGAATTCTCATGTTTGAGCAAAAAATATAGTTGTTACTCTATGGTACTATCATTTTAGATGCAGTTGTGATAAAAATAAATAGCTGAAATAGGCAGATCTTCCTTTTACAATTTCACCTTTAAAGTAGTACCAAGTGTCAGTGAATGCAATGAGTAATAAAATGAGCGGTATTGTAATAATAATTAAATAAGTGCATTGACTTATTTTGTTTAGGAGAATCCTTCCTCAACATACAGGATTCTGAAGACTATCCACCCTCAAGATCACCATCATTTTCTATAGTTTCAGAGTTATCTGCCAACGATAGTGTTTCAGTCACATCATGTATGTCACTTAACCACAGTATATCACCTGTAGCAAAAAGAAAAAAAAAATCTCCATCATCCAGAAACAACCATCAGGGCCGGCTCCAGACACCAGCCGACCAAGCACGTGCTTGGGCGTCACCTTGGGGCAGGGCAGCGCTCGGGATTTTATTTATTTATTGGTTCGTTGGGGCAGCGCTGGAGGGGTTTTTTTTTTGTTTCCGTGTTGTGGCGCTCAGGGTGGTGGGGCTTCGGGTGGCACGGCGCTGGGGGAGGGGGGCTGGCGCAGCGCGGCGCTCGGAGGGGGGTGGGGGCTTCGGACGGCACGGCGCTTGGAGGGGGTGGGGCTTCAGGCAGCGTGGTGCTCGGGGGTGGGGATATGGCGGCACGGCGCTGGTGGGGGGGGGGAAGCGGCACCTCCTCTTTTTTGCCTGGGGTGGCAAAAAAGTTAGAGCCGGCCCTGACAACCATAGATAAGTTTGTGATAAGAACCAGCAAATTACAAAAAGGGGTAATTGAGGAAATAATAGCCCAGTTTGTTTATGCAACAAACTCTCCTTTCCATATGATTGAGACCCCACACTTCATTAGCATGGTTCAGTCATTAAGATCAGGATACAGTCCACCTAACAGAGCAGATGTCGCAGGCAAATTGCTGGATGAAGTGTATGAAAGAGAAATTGAGCAGTGTGCAGAAGGTCTAGAGGGTAAAATTGTTAACCTGAGTCTTGATGGGTGGAGCAATGTCTACAATGATCCTGTTGTATGTGCTTGTGTGACAACAGAAGAAGGGAATGTCTTCCTTACAGAAACAATTGATACATCCGGAAATGTGCACACAGCAGAATACTTACAAGAAGTAGCAGTAAAAGCTATAACAAACTGTGAAAACAAATTCAAATGTCTAGTATGCAGCTTGGTCACAGACAATGCTGCAAATGTATCCAAGATGAGAAGAAATTATTTAGAAGAGAGTCCCAAGCTAACAACATACGGTTGCAGTGCTCATTTGATGCACCTCCTAGCTAAAGACTTTAGTGTTCCTTGAAATAAAGGCTAATGTTGTTGAAATTGCAAAATACTTCCATAACAACCACTTTGCAGCAGCTTCTCTGAAAAAAGTGGGAGGAACCAAGCTAACTCTCCCACAAGACGTGCGATGGAACTCAATAGGGGACTGTTTTGAGCACTATATCAAGAACTGGCCTAATCCGATGATCGTGAAAAAATAGATGGCACTGTCACAGCCAAAGTTCTCAACCTTGGACTTAAGAGAAATGTTGAACACATGTTGATAACCTTGAAGCCTATTTCTGTAGCCTTGAACAAAATGCAGGGAAATAGCTGTTTTATTGCTGACGCTGTTGAAATTTGGAAGGAACTGAGTGAGATCTTAAAAAGAGAAATATGCAATGACAGAGTTAAATTACAAGCATTAAAAAATGAATGGGACAAGCACTATCTCCAGCTCATTTTCTTGCAAATATTCTCAATACTCAGCACCAGGGTCAAACCTTAACTGCTGAAAAAGAGACGTTGGTTATGACAAGGACATCTAGCAATCATCCTTCCATAATGCCAACTATAATAAACTTCAGAGCTAAGAGTGAACCATTCAAGAAATATAGGTTTGCTGATGATGTTTTAAAGAAAGTCACACCAGTGAACTGGTGGAAGTCACTTAAGAACTTGGATTCAGAGACTGTTGAAGTGATAATCTCACTTTTAACAGCAATAGCTTCTTCTGCCAGTGTAGAAAGAATATTTTCTTTCTTTGGACTAATTCATTCCAAACTGAGAAATTGTTTGGGACCTGAAAAAGCAGGAAAGCTTGTTTTTCTTTTCCAGATTATGAAGAAACAGGAAAATGAAGGTGAAGACGACTGAGTTAACTGTAGAAGCCAATATTTTAAGTTTCTCATGTAGACCTGGCTGACATAGTCAATTTAATTTTTGTGGGTTTTTAAAAATATTTCATTTAACTATTTTAGTTAAAAACAATTTTAACAAAAACAAACCTGATTTTAAAAAACTTGAACGTTTAACTAAATTCAAAAATTCATATGCTTGTTTTGTTAAAATATTTTATGTTTGCTGTTGAAGAAAAAAATCCAGAATACATAACATTGTTGTTTTGGTTAAATAAAAATGTAAATGTCTGTCTCCTCCTAATACAGCATGGCAAGAAAATTCTCCAAATATTAATGATTAACCTGTGGAATTGGAGATAGTTCACCTCCCAATGACTTAATAAATATCCGCTTCAATTACCTTTGGTAAATGAAATAACCAATCATTCATTTTCTCATATAGCTGTAAAACTAATCTGAAAAGTTTTCAAAATAAATCACTTAAAAATGTATAGTGTGTACCTTCTAAAAATGAAACCCAAATCTATCTCTGAGTTGTGAAGAATCTGTATTAAGGTTATTACAACCAACAAGAATACACTTTTATGTAGAAATCCATGATTAAATTGAGTCTTCCAGACTAGTGATTTAAATCATGATTTAAATGAAATCCACCCTTTGTGGAATGCAGAAGTTTATGCACCTGTCAGAGGAAGATTGATTCCGCAAGTGCCTATGCTCCTAGCAATAAGGTTCTTCAAACTCGTTGATGCTGTAAATGTAAAGACAGACATTTATACTAACAGGGCAAAGGCCAAGTAAGTGTGTGTGTTAACTGCACAGACACCAAGCTGTTTCCTCAACTATAGCCCCTGACTTGCCTGGATTAATCAAACCTGCCTACTAGAGTCAAGCTTATCAAAGCCCAGAACCCCAATTGGTCCAAAAAGTTGTCAGTTAATAACCAACTCCCTCTACACCCGTCCACCCCTTTCTAGTTTGTAAGGACTGGGAAGGGATGGTTTCTCCAGCTCTTCAGGTTTTCAGATCAAAACTGGATGCCCTTCTAAAAGATCTGCTTTAGTCAAACAAAAATTTAGGACAATCTGTCCAGCCATTTTATAGTCAGCAGTGCTGAAGACATTAGTTCATGATGGATTGATTTAAATCACCAATTTTAATTATGATTTAAATCAGCAAGCAGGAAACCTTGATTTAAATAATCAAAGTTAATCATGTTTTGCATTTCTACATTTTAGTTACTTGCCTAAAGAAAGATTTAGTCTAATTTGTCAGTAACCATTAAAACATGTTAATTTGCAACTAAATATAGCCTTTATACAGGAACTCCTCGCTAAACGTTGTAGTTATGTTCCTGAAAAATGCGACTTTAAGCAAATCAATGTTAAGTGAATCCAATTTCCCCATAAGAATTAATGTAAGTGGGGGGTTAGGTTCCAGGGAAATTTTTTTCACCAAAGGCTATATTATATACACACACACACAGTGTATAAGTTTTAAACAAACAGTTTAATATTGGTACACAGCAATGATGATTGTGAAGCTTGGTTGAGGTGGTGGAGCCTGAGGGTGGGATATTTCCAGGGAATGCCTTACTGCTAAATGATCAGTTGAGCTCTCAAGGGTTAACCCATTGTTGTTAATGTAGCCTCACACTCTACAAGGCAGCAGGAATGGAGGGAGGGGAGACAGCATGGCAGACAGAGACACACACCATATGTGTGAAAGAGATGTGCATTGCCCCTTTAAGTACGCTGACCCCCCTCTAAGTACATTGCCTTTTTAAGTAGATCAGCAAGTTGAGACAGGAGCTGCTGCCAGGAAGCTCCCTCCGTCCTGAGCCCTGTTGTGTCGTGTCCCCCCCACTCTATGGAAAGGGGGTAAGTGAGGGGTAGGAGCAGGGGGGAGGGAGACACCTTAACATTAGAAACCCCCCTCCCCCCCCCCCCCACACACACACAGCAAGCAGGAGTCTCTGGGAGCAGCTCCAAGGCAGAGGGCAAGAGCAGCATATGGCAGTGGGGGGAGGGACAGCTGAACTGCTGGCAATTGATAGCCTGCTGGGCGGCTGCCACACAGGAAACTTAGGGGAATGGGGAGCTGATGGGGGGCTGCTGGTCCACACTGGTTCCATGCCCCCACCAGCTCGCTCCAACGGGCTGGTCTTCCTGCAAGCAGTGGACAAAGTAGGTGGCTGCCAAACAACGTTATAAGGGAGCATTGTGCAACTTTAAACGAGCATGTTCTCTAATCGATCAGCAATGAAACAACATTAACCGGGACGACTTTAAGTGAGGAGTTATTGTACTAAACTTAGTGCTTCTTTTTGCTAACCAGGAAGATACATTATCTATATACATTTAAGCAATTATGTAGCAGAACTTAAAAATATGAATAAATGTATCTTTTTATTATGGTAGAAAATGACAAATGATGCATTTCTTATTTACTAGATGCTGGGGTTTTTTTTACTTGTGATTTGTCAAACTCTATTTCAATGGAAATTCAAATAAAACTGCACAAAAACAGCATTTAAAAAATTACTTTAATCTACCTTAAACAGTGCTGGGTACACAAGGAAAAAAATTATCAAAATATTTTGCATTTAAAACTGATTTATTAAATGAAGGAAGCGTTATCTAAAGTTAGTGAATTGAACTGATTGTTCCAGATCTCATCCTCTCACACCTAATTTGTATTCATAGATTGAAAGAGGAAAACAAGCTTTCTTGCTTTGTCAATTCCCAATCGGTTTCTTAATTTTGAACGAACTCGCCATTGAAGTGAATTAGCTAAATACACAACAATGAAGAAAATATTCTCTTTGCACCTGCAGCAGAGGCTACTGCTGACAAAAGCTGATTTAGCTCTTCAACAAACGCTGGTTCCAGGGACTTAGCCAGAGACTTCCCCCAGTTCAGTGGTTTGACTTTCTTTAAAATTTGACAGCAAACATACTGCTTGTTATTTTTTGTATTTAATGTAATTGACTTTAAGGTACTATATGTTCAGGTGTTGATATAGATTTTCAATTTCAAATGTAAGTACATTTATTTTTAAAAAATAAATTGGTATTTAATTTAAATCAAAAATCCAGTTTTTGATTTAAATCAGATTTTTTACAATATCTTTAATCACTTTACTCATTAATTTGTATCCATCCTGCATCAGTCAGAGACACAGGGACACTCTTCTTTCACAAATCCTGGTCTTACAAACAGTGACACTTGTACTAAGTGCCCATTCAAGCAACTGCCAAAGAGATGAGTAGTCTAATAAAGGTGACTGAATTTGAGCTGGGAAGATGAAGGGAATACAGGCAGAGATTCAAGCAGATGCATGTTTTAATACACACTTGTACTTAACAAATACCTGTAACAGAACCACTTGAATTTTTTTCAGTCAAAGTGAACATTTTCAGAAACACTCAGGAAGAACACAAGATACTGCTAGGCAGCCACAACTCCCCTTTCACAGAAGCCTTTTTTTGTTAGTGAGTTTCACTATCACCACTTTCTCAACACACAAGGGAAGAGGCGATGAGGGAGCTGCCTGGGCACAGCTTGCTCAAGCTACCGGCACCATGAGCGAGATGGAATGTGGTACCTATGGGGCTGTGAGGAGTGCATCTGCGAGCTGGAGGACAACAAGGGGTAGGTCCTACTAGGGTAGAGACTCTACACTCCATCTGCAGTATAGGAGGCTCACAAAGGTGTGACATGGCCCATTCATCACAATGGGAAGTTCTTAGCTGAATGAGCACATCCCCCCCAGATGAATACAGACAAACAATAGCTGAGAGGTATCAAATCCTGTCAGTGGGTACTCTCTTCCCAACCCTCCCCTGATCTCAGAGCTGTGTGCTAATGGCATGCTCTCTGCGTGTCCATTCTCTGCTCCCACGTTCTCAAGCGCCCACCCAGTTACTGGTCGGTCTTGTATCCAGTAGCATTTAAAAGAAATGGGTGATAATCTCATTCTCCTGGCCAACAGCTCACAGCTCCAACCATGACATCCTGCTTTTAGAAGACACTTCCCTTATGCGTCAGGACCAGGTAAGGGCAACCACAATTTTTATTTTAAAAAATGTTTATTTGTCAAACCAAAGTAATAAATACTTTTAAGAAGGACAGTGTTAAAACAATGAAAAATGTACCATCTTAACAAGGATGAACCAGAGGATTCTGCACTGCTGCTGGGAAAACTCCAGACAATGGGTCTGAGGCAGTTACAATGAAGGGCAGGTGGAGCAAGGTTCACGCCGTACAAGTGATCCTACCCCCTCTATATCTGCAAGTGTGCAGTTCTGTATGGTTTTTTTTATTATTGCCCATGGTCAGCAGAAAGATGCCTGGGAACACTGAGCTCTGACCACCACTCATCCATGTTGTTTCCTGGTCTAAAAGGCCACTGGCAATCCTGGGATGGCAGACAGAGGGTCTCATTCTCCAGAAGCCTGCATCTGCTTGCAGAAGGCATCGAACTGCTGCTGTTCAAGCTCCGTCATCACTCTGTTCAGGGCGTAGATCTGTGCAGAGAAAAGAGAGGTGTCTGAGAATAACACTTGCCACGTAGGGCTGTAGTTTTCGTGCTGGGAGACTGAGGTCCTAATCTGCTTCTAGGAATTGTCTCTTTCAAGCATTAAAGAAACTGTATCCATGCCAAGAGGCACCTCAACTTCTAACTACAAAGAGACCTTTGTCACTCTAAAAGTCACACTTGTCTCAAATGCTTTTACCTACTACAAGTAACCCCCAAAGATTCCCATAGCTGAGGAGGAAAAATGATTTGCTGTTTTTTCAGCCTCCTTTCTGCACACTTGATGGTACAGCAGTCTAGCCAGTTTGTCGGGGTACACAGCTAGTCCCACCTGTTCAGTCAGTCACTGTCCCGTTTGTGGGTCTCTCTATATGGCAGAGGGGAAAGAAATACATGCGTTGAAATGTAAAGTGAGCCCCCTGGCCTGGACGATTTGGGGCAGGGGTCGCCCCCAAAGCCACATTTAACTCATTTCTGAAGGTGGCAGCATCAGTGGAGCACACAGTAAGGAAGAGCAGATCCCAGAGCTGCTGTGGCCATTGGCACGTTTGCCCTCAGCTAGAAGTGGGCTAGGGCTCCAAGGATGAGTGGGTTCTCTACAGACGAATGTTGAAGGCACTTTCAGGTTGACTGTAACTTCCCCTCTGCTGCCCTCCTGTGTTGATTTTCAAGGGAGCACATCTCATCAAGCTGCCACTGGGCTTTCTCCCAGATCACTTGAGTGCAATAGCTTTAACATCAGAGACCCATTGTTCAGATGCCCTCGCCAGAGCTCCTAATCAGATGTCTGCTGCCAAAGCAGCACTTTGCACAGGAGAGATGTGCTCTCTGCAACAAGCAGTATCTTTACAGCCGGAGAGCGCTATGGAGGGAGTGGATTACAGGTGCAGCCAGAAACAGACAGGCATTTTAAAGGACAACGTTTAGTTGCTGCCATTGATCACGGAAACATTTTGGAAGGAGCAAAAGATCAGGAAAGAAAAAGTACGGAGATGGGAGCAAGAGCAAGCAGTGCTCCCAAGGGGTATGTCTACACTACAGCGGCACATCTATGGCGCTTCAGCTGTGCCATTGTAGCACCATGGCATAGCTACATCCCACAATGACAAAAGTGGTTTTTCTGTCACTGTAGTAAAAGCACCTCTCTGAGCAGTAGCTAGGTCTACTGAGGAATTTTTCCATTGAGTCTACAGTGGGGATTAGGGCAACCTAACTACATCAAACTGGACATGAAAGTCTTCCACAGCCTTGAACAACGTAGCTAGGTGGATCTAACTTTTAGGTGTAGACCAGGGTTACGAATGCCACATCATAGAATTACAGAATATTAGGGTTGGAAGAGACCTCAGGTGGTCATCTAGTCCAACCCCCTGCTCAAAGCAGGACCAACACCAACTAAATCATCCCAGCCAGGGCTTTGTCAAGCCGTACCTTAAAAGTCTCTAAGGATGGAGATTCCACCCCCTCCCTAGGTAACCCATTCCAGTGCTTCACCACCCTCCGAGTGAAATAGTGTTTCCTAATATCCAACCTAGACCTCCCCCACTGCAATTTGATTTCCCAATTGTTTTAAGTGGGCAACATTAATGGCACTTTACGTTGTTTCTACAGTTTCTGTTTGTCAGTACAGAAAAGAGAAGCAAAGGACTATTCCTTAGCATGTTAAAATTTAAATGGTCCCAATTAGGTTTTGCTATTCATACTTCTCTGGCCCTGTCTGCACAAGGGACATGGCTACCATTTGCCAGCTGTTGCCAATACCAGTGTAAGCAATGCTGAAACTCTTCTGTAGATGCCTCTCCAACTGCCAGTCTTCTCAATGCTGTGTGAGTCAGACTTGCTCTAAAGAGGTTTACACACCACAGGTGCGTGGTCTACACACACAGCTGCACCTTAACTAGCAATGTGATTTTAAACTGATTAGACTCATGCAAAACTCCCTGTGGGGTTAGTTACTCTTAAATCTGGATTACATCAATTTAGCTTGTGTCAGTGAATGTACATGGACATGCAAAGCAGATAGAACCACTTTAATTCTAGTCAAGTTCTTATACTGCCTTTATCAGCACAGTATCAAGCCCCTTCCGGATGTGCATTACATGGTGTGAAAAGGGCATGTCTACACTTGCCATTTAAAGTGGAAAAAGTCCCTTTTTTCCACAAAAACCGTGGGAGCATCTATACTTGCCATAACTTTTTGCAAAAGTTTCACCGCAAAAAGAAAACCACCTCCACGAGAGGCATACAGCTCTTACCGGTGATGCTTCTGCGGTGATGTGCAAGTGAAGACACGTTCTTCCAGTTTACACAGCTTTTAGCCTCCTGAGGATATCCCACAGTGCCTAGGTAACCACTCTGGCCAGCAGCTCTGCTGCTCTGTTGCCAGGTAAACAGACACCCACCCCTCCCCCTGTAAAGCCCTGGGAACTTTGAAACTCCCCTTCCTGTTTTCTTGGTAAGTGCTCACTTATCATCTGTCCAGGTGACAATGGCTGCTCCATGGAGCAAGTGATCCCTTGCTTGGAGCAATGCTGACTACTGGAGCTTATCAGTGTTTGGGGAGAGGAGGTTGTGCAGGGACCCAGGATGCCCCGCGATCACCCCCCACTTCCCACAAGACCAATCCTCAAACTGGAAAGAGCTGCACTGTGGGATGGCTGCCCTAGAGCACTGCTCTCATCCACGGAAGTGCTGCTAATGTAAACACTCTCTGACTTTTCTTGCCTGAGGAAGTGAGTACCCAAACTAGTGCTTTTCTTTCACTGGTTCCCTATCACCGGTGAAACTTACAGCGCAAACACTCTGCAAGTGCAGACATACCCTAAGAGCTGTAATGTGGGATTTTAAGCCAACGTAAGTATGTCCAGGCAGGGGTTGCCCCAGTTTACAAAGGAAGTTTAGTTAAACTAGTGTAATTTTTGTATGTCAAGTCCACAGTATTATGCTCACTGGTAACCCATCTACCCATAGGGCTCTCAGCATCACTAGCTGCAGTGGAGCTGAACTAGTGTTTAGTACTGGGTCTACAATGGAGTGGAGGAAGGGGACACTTCACACTTTTGCAGCTGTAGTTATATGGCTGGCCACATTTTGCAGCAAGGGAAGATTAACAAGGCAACAGCACAGCTGAAAAAGCAAGAGACAAGGGCTGCAGTCACAGGAAAAGGTAGAAACATGGTTTACATTTTTGCAGTGGGTGTTTCACTGAGAAATTCACACCATCTCCCTCTCACTGACTAGCCCACTGGCAACCTATAAAGACAGGCAGAAAACTTTGGAGGGTCCCGAGAGGGCGCAGAGTTTTAGGGGCTTGAGAATGCCTCAGAGATGGGTCAGTCACATTCTTTTATCGAGCCCGTCGCTGGGGGGTCAGACTTTGGTTTCTCAAGCTGCATTTCAGCCTCAGAGGGGATCAGGCGCCCACGCCAATCGGACAGAGAAGGAGGGATGGGGAACGGCTATGGCCAGGCAGATTGTCTGTGCACCCCCCCCCCCGACAGCCGGGAAAGGGCCCCGGGCCCAGCCGAGCCGAGCCCCAGCCGAGCCGGGCCGGGCCCCAGCCGAGCCGAGCCGGGCCCCAGCCGAGCCGAGCCCCAGCCCAGCCGAGCCGGGCCCCAGCCGAGCCGAGCCCCAGCCGAGCCCCAGCCCAGCCGAGCCGAGCCGGGCCCCAGCCCAGCCGAGCCGAGCCGGGCCCCAGCCCAGCCGAGCCCCAGCCCAGCCGAGCCGGGCCGGGCCCAGCCGAGGGAGCCTCCCTCGCTCTCACCTCTGCTCTCTGCCTCTGCTTCAGCTCCTGCTGGGCGGATTTCTGCTTGGCCTTCTCCAGGCGGCTGATGGGCTCCTTGGGTTTGGGTTTCTCCTTCCGCCCACCGCCGGGCTCCATGGCGCCTTCCCCCGGCCCGGCCCGGCTCGGCTCGGGGCCTGCAAGGGAGACAGCAGCGTCACGCCCTGCTCCCTCGGCCGGCAGGCTCCAGCCCTGGCTCCCCGGCCTGGCCCAAGCCCCCGCCTCCCCCCGTTCAGGGCGGCCGGGCTCACCCGGGCCGGTACCTGCCCCGCCGCTTACTCGCGAGTGTAAAATGGCGGGGGAGGGGCCGGTCCCATCGAGGACTCGGCGCTCGATTACTCGTACGTGACCTCGGCCGGTAGGTAGCAGGAGATGGGAAGCGCGCGCACAAATATGAGCGAGTGCGCAGGCGCGAGTAAACGCATGCCTAAACGTTGCGTGAAAATTGGATAATACGCAGGCACAGCACGGGGGGGGGGAAATCGAGTATAGCCTTGCGCATGCGCATGAAGTCGCACCGAGAGCTGCGCAGGGCGCCAGCAGAGCCCAGCAGCTCGTGGGGAACCGCCTAGCGCAGCGCCCCCTGGTGGGGGAAGGTCCTCTCGGAGCTGGGCCCGGGATAGGCTCTGCAACGGGGCCATTGGGCTGGGGCTGAGGGAAGCCCATTGGGTAGGGTTACCATACGTCCTCTTTTTCCCGGACATGTCCGGCTTTTCGGCACTCAAACCCCCGTCCCGGGGGGAATTGCCAAAAAGCGGAACATGTCCGGGAAAATGGCGGCTCTGTTTAAGAGCCGGGCTGCCTGAACGCTACCGGCTTCGGGCAGCCCCCGTGCCTCCAGACCCTGCGCCGCCGGAGCCCCGGGAGGGGAAGTGCCCGAAGCCGGTAGCGCTTGGGCAGCCCAGCTCTTAAACAGAGCAGGGGCGGCTGGAGCCTCCAGCCCCCGGGGCTCTGTG